>NC_086108.1:7536063-7811063 GCF_963921235.1 Mobula hypostoma | reverse complement strand
GGGAGGGAGGGAGAGAGGGGAGAGGGGGAGAGAGAGAGATGGAGAGAGAGAGAAAGAGAGAGAGAGAAAGAGAGAGAGTGAGAGGTAGAGAGGGAGAGAGAGAGGGAGAGAGGGAGAGAGGGGGAGAGAGAGGGAGTAGGAGAGGGAGTGAGAGAGAGAGGGAGAAAGAGAGGGGGGAGAGAGAGGGCGAGAGAGAGAGATGGAGAGAGAGGGAGAGGGAGAGTGAGAGAGAGAAGGAGAGAGAGTGAGAGGGAGGGAGGGAGGGAGGGTTGGAGGGTGAGAGAGAGTTAGAGAGAGATAGAGAGAGGGGAGAGAGAGGGAGGGAGGGAGAGAGGGAGGGAGAGCAAGAGGGAGGGAGAGAGAGAGGGAGGGAGAGAGAGAGGGAGAGAGAGGGAGGGAGAGAGAGAGGGAGGGAGAGAGAGAGGGAGAGAGAGAGGAGAGAGAGGGGGGGCGAGAGAGTGGGAGAGGGAGAGAGGGAGACAGAGGGAAGGAGAGAGAGAGGGGAGAGAGAGAGGGAGAGGGAGAGAGAGAGGGAGGGAGAGAGAGAGGAGGAGAGGGGGAGAGAGAGGGAGGGAGAGAGAGAGGGAGAGAGAGATGGGAGAGAGAGAGGGAGAGAGAGAGAGTAGGAGAGAGAGAGGTTCAGACCGAGAGGGAGAGAGAGAGAGGGAGGTAGAGAGAGAGAGCGAGAGAGAGAAGGGGTGGGGGGAGCGAGAGGGAGAGAGAGAGAGAGGGAGGGAGAGAGAGAGGGAGAGAGAGAGGAGAGAGAGGGGGGGCGAGAGAGTGGGAGAGGGAGAGAGGGAGACAGAGGGAAGGAGAGAGAGAGGGGAGAGAGAGAGGGAGAGGGAGAGAGAGAGGGAGGGAGAGAGAAGGAGAGAGAGAGGGAGAGGGAGAGGGAGAGAGAGAGGGAGGGAGAGAGAGGGAGAGAGAGGGGGAGAGAGGGAGGGAGAGAGAGGGAGAGAGAGGGGGGAGAGCGGGGAGGGGGAGAGAAAGGGAGTGAGAGAGAGAAGGAGAGAGAGGTGGGGGAGAGAGAGGGGAGAGAGATGGGGGAAGGAGAGCGAAAGGGAGAGACAGAGAGAGGGAGAGGGGGAGAGAGATTGAGAGAGGGAGGGAGGGAGAGGGAGAGAGAGAGAGAGAGACGGAGAGAGAGGGGGGGAGAGAGGGGTAGAGGGGGAGAGAGAGAGAGAGGGAGAGAGAGGGGGGAGAGAGAAAGACAGAGAGAGGTAGAGGGAGAGAGAGACTGAGAGAGAGAGGGAGGGAGGGTTGGAGGGTGAGGGAGAGGGGGAGAGAGCGGGAGGGAGAGAGAGAGGGAGGGAGAGAGAGGGAGAGAGAGGGAGAAGGAGGGAGAGAGAGGGAGAGAGAGGGAGAAGGAGGGAGAGAGAGGGAGAGAGAGAGTGAGAGTGAGAGAGAGAGGGAGGGAGGGTTGGAGGGTGAGGGAGAGGGGGAGAGAGCGGGAGGGAGAGAGAGAGGGAGGGAGAGAGAGGGAGAGAGAGGGAGAGAGAGGGAGAGAGAGGGAGAGAGAGGGAGAAGGAGGGAGAGAGAGGGAGAGAGAGAGTGAGACTGAGAGAGAGAGGGAGGGAGGGTTGGAGGGTGAGGGAGAGGGGGAGAGAGCGGGAGGGAGAGAGAGAGGGAGGGAGAGAGAGGGAGAGAGAGGGAGAAGGAGGGAGAGAGAGGGAGAGAGAGGGAGAAGGAGGGAGAGAGAGGGAGAGAGAGGGAGAAGGAGGGAGAGAGAGGGAGTGAGGGGGAGAGAGAGAGTGAGAGAGGGAGAGAGAGATTAAGAGAGGGAGGGAGGGGGGAGAGGGGGAGAGAGAGAGGGAGAGAGGGGGGAGGGGAGAGAGAGAGGGAGAGAGAGAGAGAGAGGGAGAGAGAGGGAGAGAGAGAGTGGGAGGGAGAGAGAGGGGTGAGAGAGCCGGGAGGGGGAGAGAAAGGGAGTGAGAGAGAGAAGGAGAGAGAGGTGGGGGAGAGGGGGAGAGAGAGGTGGGAGGGAGAGAGGGGAGAGGGGGGAGAGAGAGATGGAGAGAGAGAGAAAGAGAGAGAGTGAGAGGTAGAGAGGGAGAGAGAGACGGAGAGGGAGAGAGGGAGAGAGAGGGGGAGAGAGGGGGAGAGAGAGGGCAAGAGAGAGAGAGAGGGAGAGAGAGGGAGAGAAGGAGAGAGAGTGAGGGAGAGAGGGAGAGAGGGGAAGAGAGAGGGAGTGGGAGAGGGAGTGAGAGAGAGAGGGAGAAAGAGAGGGGGAGAGAGAGGGCGAGAGAGAGAGAGATGGAGAGAGAGGGGGAGAGAGAAGGAGAGAGAGAGAGGGAGAGAGAGGGAGAGGGAGAGTGAGAGAGAGAAGGAGAGAGAGTGAGAGGGAGGGAGGGAGGGTTGGAGGGTGAGAGAGAGGTAGAGAGAGATAGAGAGAGGGGGAGAGAGAGGGAGGGAGAGAGAGAGGGAGGGAGAGTGAGAGGGAGGGAGAGAGAGAGGGAGGGAGAGAGAGAGGGAGAGAGAGGGAGAGGGAGGGAGAGAGAAGAAGAGAGAGAGGGAGAGAGAGAGGGAGAGAAGGAGAGAGAGAGGGAGAGAGAGGGGAGAGAGAGGGGGGGCGAGAGAGTGGGAGAGGGAGAGAGGGAGACAGAGGGAAGGAGAGAGAGGGGGAGAGAGAGGGGGAGAGGGAGAGAGAGAGGGAGGGAGAGAGAGGGAGAGAGAGGGGGAGAGGGGGGGAGGAGAGAGAGGGTGAGAGAGGGGGAGAGAGAGAGGGTGAGAGAAAGGGGGAGCGAGAGAGGGAGAGAGAGAGGGGGAGAGAGGGAGAGAGAGGGGGAGAGCGGGTAGGGGGAGAGAAAGGGAGTGAGAGAGAGAAGGAGAGAGAGGTGGGGGAGAGGGGGAGAGAGATGGGGGAGGGAGAGCGAAAGGGAGAGACAGAGAGAGGGAAAGGGGGAGAGAGATTGAGAGAGGGAGGGAGGGAGAGGGAGAGAGAGAGATGGAGAGGGAGAGAAAGAGAGAGAGAGTGAGAGGGAGAGAGGGAGAGAGAGACGGAGAGAGAGAGGGAGAGAGAGAGGGAGAGAGGGATAGAGGGGAGAGAGAGGGAGTGGGAGAGAGAGTGAGAGAGAGAGGGAGAGAGAGGGGGGAGAGAGAGGGCGAGAGAGAGTGAGATGGAGAGAGAGGGAGAGAGAGAGAGAGTGAGAGAGAGAGAGGGAGGGAGGGTTGGAGGGTGAGAGAGAGGGGGAGAGAGAGGGAGGGAGAGAGAGAGGGAGGGAGAGAGAGGGAGAGGGAAGGAGAGAGAGGGAGAGAGAGAGGGAGAGAGAGAGAAGGGTGAGAGAGAGGGAGTGGGAGAGAGAGTGAGAGAGAGAGGGAGAGAGAGGGGGGAGAGAGAGGGCGAGAGAGAGTGAGATGGAGAGAGAGGGAGAGAGAGTGAGAGTGAGAGAGAGAGGGAGTGAGGGGGAGAGAGAGAGTGAGAGAGGGAGAGAGAGAGTGAGTGGGAGAGAGAGAGTGAGAGAGGGAGAGAGAGGGGGGAGCGAGAAAGAGGGAGAGAGGGAGAGAGAAGGGGAGAGACAGAGAGAGGGAGAGGGGAGAGAGAGGGAGAGAGGGAGGGAGGGAGAGAGAGAGAGAGAGAGAGAGGGACCAGGCACACACATCCACCTATCTCCGGTAGTTCAGACGTCTGCGGTTTGGAGAACTGTCTGTGTGTGTGGATGTGTCGGTGGGTGAGGAAGGTGTCAGTTATACAGCTCTCGTTACATGCACATGCAGTTGAACTGTTTGAGTGATTATACAGGAAGTTTGAAGTTAATAACTCATCTCCTTCTACCTTAGGCCACGAATTTATCAATCACCCCGTGTGTTGTGTGTGTGTGTGTGTGTATCTATATATAATAAGTATGCAAAATATAAATAAGGAAGTTGTGAGGTAGTGTTCATGGGTTCATTGTCCGTTCAGAAATCTGATGGCAGAGAGGAAGGAGCTGTTCCTGAATCACTGAGTGTGTGTCTTCAGGCTCCTGTACCTCCTCCCTGATGGTAGTAACGTGAAGAAGGCAGGACCCGTACATTGGGGGTCCATCACTGTATTTTTCAATGGATGTGTTAAGTAAGTCTGAATCTGTAAAGATCCAAGCAACAGACACAAAATGCTGGAGGAACTCAGCATCTTTGGAAGAGTGAACAGTTGATGTTTCAGGCTGAGACCCTTCATCAGGTCTGGAAAGGAAGAGAATTCAGAGTAGGAAGGTTAGGGGAGTGGAGGAAGAAGTACAAGGCAGTAGGTGATAAGGCAGGAGACGGGGAGCTGGTGAAGTAAAGAGCTGGGAAGTTGATTGGTGAAAAGTTAAAGGGCTGGAGAAGGGGGGATCTGTCAGGAGAGGATGAAGAAAGGGAAGGAGCATCAGAGGGAGGTGATGGGTAAGGAAGGAGAGAAGGTGAGAGAGGGAGACAGGAATGGGGAGTGAAGGAGACGGGCAGGGGGAATTTTGAGAAATTGATATTTGTGCCATCAGGTTGGAGGCTACCAGATGGAATGTAAGGTGTTGCTCGTCCAACCTGAGTGTGACCTCATTGCAGCCGGAGAGGAGGCCATGGACTGACACGTGGGAATGGAAGTGGGAAGTAGAATTGAAATGGGTGGTCACTGGGACATCCCGCTTTCTGTGGCGGACAGAGTGAAGGTGCTCGGCAAAGTGGGCTCCCATCTATGTTATGTCTAACTAATATACAGGAGGCCACCACCTGGGAGCCTGGATACAGTCAATGATCCCATCAGACTCGGAGGTAAAGCAAAGATCCACTACTGATAAATTGATAGAAAGCCAGAAAATTATCTCTGTGTCCCGGGCCAATGCTTTAACCTCAGCCAACAGGATATTTGGCCTTAATCCCAATGTAGATTGCTGTGAGCAAATGGACCTATCATAATCTGCTCTAAACAGTGACAAACGATATTATTAAATAAATACACAGATAAATAAATCATCTGCAACTCATGTTCTCAGTATTTATTTATTATTTCTACATCTCATTCTGGTTAATTGGGACATCAGTTAATTGGGGCAGCCTCCTATTTGGGATGTCTTAAAGAACAGAAGCTAATCAAGAAATTAGTGAGGATTTCCTCCATTTAGTTGGGGCACCAAGAAGAAGAAGAAGAAAGCCCTTAACTCCGAGTGGAGTCATCAGGATGCCATCACGGCGGCACTTTTTTTTAGCAGGCTTTCTTATTTTTACAGGGCTGAGTTGCTAGCTTGACGCTCAACCCAGCATGGATGGAAGGCATGCAAGGGAGCCGGCTGGACCCGTACTTGGGAGCCTTCGCTCCGAAGTCCGGTGCTGATGCCACCACGCCACCAGCCGGCCAAGTTGGGGCACCAAGCTGCTTAATTGTTAGAAACGGAATGGGCACGCGATGAGAAGAGAGGCCAACTCCATCATCATGACAGCACTTCGCTGGACACCCGACGGGCGAAGGAAACACGGGAGAATAAAGGCAATTTAGCACCGTACCATAGAGGCAGAAATGAGGACCCTGAACCACACCTGGGGTACAATAGAGAAGATGGCCAAGGACAGACAGAGATGGAGGACCTCCAATGCTGCCCGAAATGCCAGTGATGTAATGGGAAGTAAGTAAACACACAAAGTGGTAGAGAAACTCGGTGGGTCTGCAACATCTGTGAAGTCAGATTGATAGTAAACATTTTGAGATGTCTCAAAACTGAAGGGACTGTTTATTCCCTTCCAATGATTCCCTTCCTGGCCTGCTGAGTTCCGCCATCATTCTGTGCATAGCTGCACAGTAGTGGACTCAGCTCGATATATCACTGGCACTTCACTCCCCACCATCAGTTCAGGAGTCTGTAATGTCCATCAAAATCCCCACCATCTGGGCCATGCCATCTTCTCAGGGCTACCATCGGGCAGGAGCAGGAGGAACAGAAGCCCGAAGCCCCACGCCACCAGGATCAGGAACAGCTGCATCTCTTCAACCATTCCGTTTCTGAACCAACAGGCACAACCCTAAGTACAACAACACTATTAGGTATATTTAAAGTGGAGGGTGATAGGTGCTTGATTAGTCAGGGCTTCAAACGTTACTGGGAAAAGGCAGAAGAAGAATGGGACTGAAAAGCATAATAAATCATCCATGAAGAAATGGTAGAACAGACTGGATGGGCTGAATGGCCTAATTCTGCTTCTGTGTCTTACGGTTCAAGAGGACCATGACTTTGTTGTAGGGTTTGGAGGCCTGCATGCCTTAATGACCTGCGATCTATGTTGGCCGGAGTCAGGGCCTTGTGCTTTGGCTCTTGGTAGGGTCACCCATGCCAAAGAGGTCAAAGGGTAGAGGCCAGACTAAGAGTGGCCCACCGGTCCTCCTGGTTCGGGGTTCAGCTCAGGGCTAACAACCCTGACTGGTCAATCAAAACTGTTACAGAAAAAGCAACGAAGAATCTGTTCATACAGACAGAGATGGAAGACCTTCATTGCTGCCCTAAACACCAGCGGCATAACGGGCAGCAAGTCTAAACACGAGATAATCTAGAGCTGCTGGAAATCCGAGCAACACACACAAAATGCTGGAGGAACTCAGCAGGTTAAGCAGCATCTGTGAAAAAGAGTAAACAGTCAATGTTTCGGACCAACACCCTTTTTCAGGACCTTTCATAATTAAGTCTTATGGTCTAAGATTTCCAGCCTCTGCAAAATCTCTTCAGTTGATGATTTTCCCCTCAGATGGTGCTTGAACTGTTGAATACCCAGGTAAGCACAGGGTTTTGGGACAAATCAAAAAGACTCTTTCAAAAAGTTGGCAGCTAAGGTGCTTCCTCGGTTATATCTCAGGGCCACAGACTGAGTGTAATTAGGAAATAACGTTTTTAGTTAACACCTTTTTTGAGATTTGGCCAAAGCCAATAACATACACTAAAGCTTATTACAATTAATCTGAATGTTCTCAATTTGTTCCCACCTCCTACACAATGTAGCATGTAGCCCCCACAATTTCCAAGGACAAGATCATGTTTAACTGCCTTTGGCTAGAGAGTGAAAAAATTTCTAGGCACATCTCCAATAAGATGAAAGTATTACAAGGACAAACAAAAGTGACAGCAAATCAGGAAGAATTATGACATGCTAGAAGAGAGACTGATATGCTTGTGGGATGTGTCAAGAACAGCTACATCTGCTGGGTGGGGGCTGAAGGAGAGATTTAAAGAGTTTATTTAAATTTATAGATACAACATGGTGACAGGTCCTTCGGGTGCAATGAGCTCACACAGCGCAATTACACCCATTGGCCAATTAACCTACTAGCCCGGAAGACTCAGGAATGAGGGAGGAAACCGGAACACCTTATTGGAGACCATATCTGTTCTAAAGAGATGTCCTTCTATTCTGAGGCTGTGCTTTCTGGTCCTAGACACTGGAAACATCCCCTCCACATCAACCCTGTCTAGCCCTTTCAATATTCTAAACACAAGGAAGTCTGCTGCAGATGCTGGAAATCCAGAGCAACACACACAAAATGCTGAAGGAACTCAGCAGGTCAGGCAGCATCTACGGAAGGGAATAAATGGTCAACGTTTTGGGGTGAGATCACCTCTTTCAATCTTTGGTAGTTTTCAATTAAATCCACTCCCATTCCCCCACCCCCTCCATTCTTCCAAACTCCGGCAAGTACAGGCCAGGAGCCATCAAATGAGCCTCCTGTGTTAACCCTTTCATTGCAGGGATCTTTCTCGTGAACCTCCTCCGGATCCTCTCCAATGCCAGCACATCCTTTCTTCGATAAAGGACCCAAGACTATTCACAGTACTCCAGTTGGACTCTGGCTGTTGGTGCAACAGGTTTGGAACCAGTCCATGAGAGTTGGGAGAGGAACTGCCATGAACCCTTTGGATCAACGGAAGGTGCCCGAGGGCCCAGACCTCATTGCTCTACTTCACTTGAGTCTCGTCAATTTACCTAATTGTGGCTTGCGTTGCCTGTTAATTACTTCCAGGAGCTTTTTTTGTGCTTTTTATTGGTAACCATGGGTTTCTCGTGGGACCATGTGAACTTTCATAGTTCAATAGTTCCATTTAATATTGGAAAATGTATACATTATACAACCTGAAATTCTCGCTCTTTGCAGACATCTACAAAAACAGAAGGGTAGCCCAAAGAATGAATGACAGTAAAAATGTTAAAACCCCAAAGCCCCCTTCTCCCCTCCCACGCACAAGCAGCAGCAAGGCATCGACCCTCCCCCTCCCCCTCCCCCATTTATTTCAGCAAAAAGCATCAGCACCCTCCACTCACCAAGCAAGCAATAACAAAGCCCCCAAAAGAGACCATGATCTGCTGTGCAGAAAAACTAACTGTTCGCCCGACCAATTTGACATGCCACAGGCTCTCTCCCTAATAAAGAGGCAGAGAGGTGTCACACAGCAAGAGGGGAGGCCAACAAAAACAAAGCAACTCGCTGATTTACATGCATTGAGCACTTGCCTCTCGGTCTTGAACTATCCGCTCCGAGTGTCCTGTGATTCTTCTGTAAGTGTTTTATACTCGAGTCACCTGTTACTCTGCGCCTGGGTTCGCTAGCCTGAAGTCATTGTTGCAGGAACGTTGGCCTGAGTTTGCATTGGTCGTGGACAAGTGAACTCCACCTCTGCCACACACCAACCCTGTGCGTGTGAATAAAGGCATCTCGGTATTCAGAATCAGAATCAGGTTTAGTATCAAAGGGGCATATGTCATTAAATTTGCTATCTTTGCGTCACAAAACTTTTCTTTCGATACACGTGACGGTAATAAACCTATGACTTACTTCTATAACTTCCAGATCGGGGACTGATGTCGCCTCCTTTTCCCTGAAAGAAATGAATATTCATCGTCTTGAAAATGGTCTCTCATAAACTCATACAGACAAGTGTGAGTGTTACACTTTAGGAGGTTAAAACAGGACTTCACGTGGTCAGCGGAAGGGCATTGAGGAGTGCAGAAGAGAGTGATCTGGGAATACAGATCCATAATTCCTAGACAGTGGTGTCACAAGTAGACAGGGCATAAACTGAGCTTTTGGCACATTAGCCTTCATAAGTCAAAGTACTGAGTACTTTGGGATGTTATATTGAAATGGTATAAGATGTTGGTGAGGCCTAATTTGGAGGACAGTGAATTCTGGTTAATTGGGATACAACGGGACCAGTACATTCTGCCCCAATTAACCAAAGTCTAAACGAGGCCTTTGACAAAGGTTAAGACGTGGCATTGCAGACTTGGCATTAGTAGCGGACCAATCGATTCAAGGAGAGAGAGAGAGCTTTCTACAGGTCGGTTTAAAAAAGGAGTGTTTCACGGGGCTCGGCTCATGAGTGTCGACCAACAGATTCGAAGAGAGAGAGAGCTTCGCATAGGTCGGGGAGAAGAGTTTAAATAAGGAGCGTTTCATGGGGATCGGCACATTAGCGGCGGACCAATCAATTCGCAGTTAATTAGCAGGAGCAAATAAAAGTAAAACAGGGTCAAAGCGGAGCAGCCATTGTGCGAGGGACCAGTGTAGGAGTGGGAACCTGAGGCTTCAGCGGGGAGGCACAGGTAAGTGGCAAGTAAGGCTTTTGTCGTGGTTGAATAAAAAGTCACTAAGTTACAGCTAATTAAATAAAGTAGGGATGATGGAGGATCAGGTGATGTGCTGTAGCTGCATGACGTGGTTCCTGGTGACCACATCTGCAGCAAGTGTTGTCTGCTCGAAGAACTTATGCTCAAAGTTGATGACCTGGAATCTGAGCTTCAAACACTGAGGCACATCGGGGTGGCGGGGTGGGGGGGGGGGGGGGAGATCTACCTGGATTCTCTGTTTCGGGAGGGAGTCACACCCATTAGATTAGCTGCCTCAAATTCGGTCTGTGGTCAGGGACAAGAGGGTGTGACTGCGAGTGAGGTGGGTAGTGGGATCCAAGAGACAGTGCTGGAGGAGCCTCAGCCCTTGGGCTTGTCCAGCAGGTCTGAGATTCTTGCTCCCTGTGTGGATGAGAGTGGGGGCTGTAGGAAGGATGAGCAACATAATTGTGGCACTGCGGTTCAGGGAGCCATTCAAGAGAGGGGAGAGAAGAGAAATGCAGTGGTAATTGGGGATAGTATAGTCAGGGGAATAGACAGAGTTCTCTGTCACGAGGATAAAGAATCCAAAAAGCTGCGTTGCCTGCCTGGTCCCCTTGTTCGGGACATCTTATCCGACCTGCCGAGGAATTTGCATTGGGAGGGGAAAGATCCAGTTGTCGTGGTCCATGTGGGTACCAACGACATAGGTAGAATGAGGAAAGAGGTTCTGCTGAGGAAATTTGAGCAGCTAGGGACTAAATTAAAAAGCAAAACCTAAATGGTGGCAGTCTCTGGATTACTAACTGAGCCACGTGCAAATTGGCATAGGGTCAAGAAGATTAGAGAGTTAAATACGAGGCTCAAGGATCGGTGTGGGAGAAGTGGGTTTGAATTCATGGGAAATTGGTACCAGTATTGGGGAAGGAGGGAGCTGAACCAATGGGATAGGCTTCACATGAACCACCTTACCCGGATCGCAGAGAATCGCATAACTAAGCCTGTGTTTAGGACTTTAAACTAAATCGTAGGCAGGGTGGATTCAACAGATTGGAGAAGTATGGATAAAGTTAAAAAAGAAAAGTGTGGATAAAGATAAAAAAAGAGCGAAAGATAAGAAAAAGAGAAAAGTAAGAGTGGAGTGAAGAAAAGTCTAGTGCAAAAGAGTAAAAGATTACAAGATTTTTAAAAGCACAATGAGTGTAAGGGCACTTTATTTGAATGCCCGTAGTATTCGAAACAAGGTCAGTGAACTTGTGGCTCAAATCATTACAAAGGGGTACGATTTAGTGGCTGCAGGGTGGAGAGAACTATCCGAGGCATGTAAGAATGGAACAACAGTTATCATGGGGGACTGTAACTCGCACATAGATTGGGTGAATCAAGTTGGTTGAGATGGTCTTGAGGAGGACTTCGTAGAATGCATCCATGATTACTTCCTTCAACAGCATGTTATTGAACCTACAAAGGAATGTGTTATCTTAGATCTGGTCCTGTGCAATGAGACAGATAAAATCAGTGATCTTGTAGTTAGGGATCCTCTTGGAAAGAGTGATCACAGTCTGAGTGAATTTCTCACACAAATCTAAAATCAGTGTATTATGCCTAATGGAGACTACAATGGGATGAGGGAGGATTTGGCTACTGTAGACTGGGAACACAGGGTATTTGGTGGGACAGTTGAAGAACAGTGGAAGACTTTCAAAGAGATTTTTCACACTGCTCAACAAAATTATATTCCAATTAAAAGCAAGGACAGTAAGGGAGGGGAGAGCCAGCCTTGGATAACTAAGGAAATAAAGAAGGCATCAAACTAAAAGCTTGTGCACACATAGTTGCCAAGAGTAGTGGGAAACTGGAAGATTGGGAAAACTTTAAAAAGCAACAAATAACAACTAAGCAAGCAATAAAGGAACAGAGGCTAGATTATGAAAATAAACTAGCACAAAATATAAAAATAGATAGTAAAAGTTTTTATAATTATAAAAAGCAGAAAAGGGTGGCTAAAGAGAATGTAGGTCCTTTGGAGAACAAGAAGGGGGAACTGATATTGGGTAATGAGGAAATGGCTGAGGCTTCAAATGACCATTTTGTGTCCGTCTTCACGGTGCAGGACACATCTACCTTGCCAAAGAAAGATGTTAAGGGTGCAATGGGAGGTGAGGACCTCGATACGATAGCTATCACTAAAGAGGGGGGGCTGAGAACACTTGTGGGCCTTAAGATAGATAAGTCCCCTGGTCCTGATGGAATGCATCCCAGGGTACTGAAAGAAATGGCAGAAGTTATAGCGAAGGCTTTGGTGATGATTTAACGAAATTCTCTGGACTCTGGGCAGGTCCCGGTGGATTGGAAGACAGCAAATGTCATGCCACTGTTCAAAGAAGAATGTAGGCAGAAGGCAGGTAACTATAGGCCAGTTAGTTTAACCTCTGTAGTTGGGAAAATGCTTGGAGCTATCATTAAAGGAGAAATAGCGGGGCAACTAGAAAGAAATGGACCCATCAGGCAGATGCAGCATGGATTCAGCAAGGGCAGGTCCTGTTTGACAAACTTACTGGAGTTCTTTGAGGATATAATGAGTGCAGTGGATAGAGGGGAACAGATGGACATTATTTACTTGGGATTTCCAGAAGGTGTTCGATAAGGTGCCGCATAAAAGACTTATCAATAAGATAAGGATTCCTAGAGTTGGGGGTGACATAGTAGCATGGATAGAGGATTAGTTAACAAATAGAAAGCAGAGAGTAAAACATGGGTGTTACTCTGGACTGCAGTCACTGGTGAGCAGTGAGCCACAGGGGTCAGTGCTGGGCCCGCATCTGTTCATGATACACATTAACAATCTGGAAGAGGTTTGCGGATGATACTAAATTGAGTGGAAAAGCTAATTGTGCAGAAGATATGGAGAGTGTACAGAAAGATATAGATAGGTTAAATGAGTGGGCAAGGGTCTGGCAGATGGAGTAGAATGTTAGTAAATGCGAGGTCATCCACTTTGGAAGGAAAAATGAAAGAGCACATTATTATTTAAATGGTAAAACATTGCAGCATGCTGCTGTGCAGAGGGACTTGGGAGTGTTTGTGCATGAATCACAAAATGTTGGTTTGCAGGTGTAGCGGTCTATCAAGAAGGCAAATGGAATGTTGGCCTTCATTGCTAGAGGGATTGAATTTAAGAGCAGGGAGGTTATGCTGCAACTGTACAGGGTACTGGTGAGTCCACACCTAAAGTACTGTATACAGTTCTGGTTTCCTTTCTTGAAAAATAATATACTGGCTTTGGAGGCGGTGCAGAGGAGATTCACCGAGTTAATTCCAGAGATGAGGGGGTTAGAATATGAGGAGAGATTGAGTCGTCTGGGACTGTACTCACTGGACAGAAGAATGAGAGGAGATCTTATAGGAACATATAAAATTATGAAAGGGATAGATAAGATAGAGGCAGGAAAATTGATTCCACTGGTAGGTGAGACTAGAACTAGAGGACATTGCCTCAAGATTCGGGGGAGTAGATTTAGGACAGAGATGAAGAGAAACTGCTTTTCCCAGAGAGTGGTGAATCTGTGAAATTCTCTGCCCAATGAAGCAGTGGAGGATTCCTCAGTAAATATATTTAAGACAAGGCTGGATAGATTTTTGCATAGTAGGGGAATTAAGGGTTATAGGGAAAAGGCAGGTCCATGGTCAGATCAGCCATGATCTTATTGAATGGCGGGGCAGGCTTGACAGGCCAGATGGCCGACTCCTGCTCCTATTTCTTATCTTATGTTCAGAGGAGGTTGTGACGAAAAACCAAGTTATCAGAAGATTGATGCTAATGAGAGAGAGATAAGGGAGACAATGGAGAAACGTTCAAAATGTTAATGACAGAGGAGAGAGAAATAACGAAAAGAGACACAATTCAGAATATTGACAGACCGGTTGCTTTGAACCTGAACTGTTTGAAGTTTGATGGACAGGCGATACCCCAGCAGGGGAATAAAAAGAACAGGTTCGCTAAGGCAACACACATCACGAGATCACGAGATAACAAGACCCTGGAAGAGCGGTGTGCCCCCACAAGTTGGTGAGAGTTTGAAGGTCTGGGTCGAGGGAACCGACCATAGACTGACAGGGTGAAAAGGTATGATCGGCGGGAACCTGGTGTGTGTGTGTGCCCTTGCCTGGGTACCGGGTTCACCGCGGAAGAATGGTCGTATCCGGAACGGAGGGGTCACAGTCAGTGACCGCAGTGGGATAGAAGACATAAAAGGGTCCGCCCAAAACCACCTGTGAACATCAAAGGTCTGTCTGAATCAAATTTGCATCTCTCTCTCTCCAATGGCACAACAGCGATTACTGCAAACTGTACAAAGCTGAACTGAACTCTGCGTCACTTGAGACTGATCATTTCACCCCTAGACTGCGATAGAGCTTGGTTGATTCCTATTACCCTGGTTCTGTGTACATGTGTGTTTTATCATTGCTAACCTGTTACATTTATATCCTTATGATTAGAGTACTGTGTTACTTATTTCTTTAATAAAACGTTATTGGTTTCCAGTAATCCAGACTCCAACTAGTGATCCATTTCTGCTGGTTTGGCAACCCAGTTACGGGGTACCTAACAAGGTAGTAACTTGAATTCAGCAATGAAAAGTGAAAAGTTTAAGGGGAACATGAGGGTAAACGTCTTCACTCAGAGGGTGGTGAGAGTGTGGAATTTGCTCCCAGTGCAAGTGGTGCATGTGAGCTCGATTTTACTTTTACGCGAATCTTGGGCAGGCACATGGACGGTAGAGATATGGAGGGCTACAGTCCCGGTGCAGGTCGATGGGAGTAGGTGGTTTAAATGGTTTGGCATGGACTAGATGGGCCAAAAGGCCTATTTCTGTGCTGTACTTTTCTGTGGCTATATGACCCTGTTCATTCTGCGTCCGTGTCTCTCTCTCTACACTTGTGCCATCACTAAATTCTTGTCCTCAAAGGAGCGTCAAGATACTTTAGAGAATTTGATAAATATCTGACAGAGGAATATAATGTAAATAAATGTGAAGTTATCTGGTAGGAATACAGAGAGGCAGGATACCCCTTAAATGGTGATAGATTTGGAAATGTTTGTGTACAGATCTTGGTGTCCATGTCAGTTTGAAAGCAGCATCCATAACAGGAACACCCACCCCGCATCTCTCTTCTCACTGCCACCATCAGGAGGAAAGCGCAGGACCCTCGAGACTCACAGCACAGGTTCAGGAACAGTTACCACCCCTCAACCATCAGGCTCTCGACCGTACTTCACTTACCCCATCATTGAAATGTTCCCACAACCAATGAACTTACTTTCAAGGACTCTTCACCTCCTGTTCTCAGTTTTATTTATTTGTTTATTTATCTATCTTTCCGTCTGTCTATTTATTTATTCGTAATTTGCGGAGTTTGTTGTATTCTGCATTTGGGTTGAACACCCTAGCTGGGTGGTCTTCCTTTGATTCTGTTACGGTTACGATTCTATGGATTTGTTGAGTATGCCCACAAGAAAATGAATCTCAGGATTGTATATGGTGACATATATGTGAGGCCTTCGTCAGTCAGAGTTGACCATGAATGTTGCATCCTATCTCTCTAGATGCAGAAGCCTGGGCAGTACAATATGTAGAGCAAGCTCTTGCCCATGTAGCAGGCTCCCCCTCTCCATGCACCCCAAACCCTTCCCCATGAGCGGGTGCAGCCACAAAGCAGCAGAGGTTTGAGATCACAGCTTTTCCTCTGCTAGGTGAGCTGCCAAGCTCCGTCTGCCCGAAGCGACTGGTTTGAAGGGTGCTGGCAATCCGGCTTGCTCCTTCTCCTGTCAGCAGAAACGGCTCCGCCGGGCTTGTACTTAGATAATAAACTTACTTTGAACTTAGAGGTGGTTACGGTGGCAAAAGGTACATTTTCCTTCATTGTAAGTTCAGGGCCAAAAATGTGCTGGAATTTGGACCAACGAACAAATTGCTGAAAGAAATCACTGGGGCTGTGGTGGCAAATGGACCATAAATGTTTTGGGTCAAGACCTTTCACCTGATCTGAAAGACGGGGGGGAGGTGTGAGCTGAAGAGAGGAGCCAGCTGCATGGCTGAGGGGATGGGGTGGAGTAAGAGCTGGGAGGCCATTAGTGGATCCAGGTAAGGAGGAGCAAAAAGTCAACTGTCCATTTCCTCAGCAGAATCTGCCTGTCACGCTGGGTATTATGTATCTACAGTGCCTATAAAAAGTATTCACCCCTCCCCCTTGGAGGTTTTCATGTTTTATTGTTTTACAACATTGAATGGATTTAATTTGGCTTTTTTGACACGGATCAACAGAAAAAAAACTCTTTCATGACAAAGTGAAAACATCTCTACACGGTGATGTAAATTAATTACAAATATAAATCACAAAATAATTGATTGCATAAGTATTCACCCCTTTCAGGTCAGTATTTAGTAGATGTACCTTTGGAGCAATTACTGCCTTGAGTCTGTGTGGTTAGGTCCCTACCAGCTTTGCACATCTGGACACTGCAATTGTTCCCCATTCTTCTTTACAAAACTGCTCAAACTCTGTCAAACTGCATGGGGATCATGAGTGAACAGCTTTTTCCAAGTCCAGACACAAATTTTCAACTGGATTGAGGTCTGGACTCTCACTAGGCCACTCCAGGATTTTTACTTTGTTGTTTTTAAGCCATTCCTGTGTAGCTTTGGCTTTATGATTGGGGTCATTGTCTTGCTGGAAAACAAATCTTCTCCCACAATGCAGTTCTCTTGCAGACTGAATCAGGTTTTCCTCCAAAATTTCACTGTACTACATTCATTTTACCCTCTACCTTCACAAGCCTTCCAGGGCCTGCTGCAGTGAAGCATCCCCACAGCACAATACAGCCATCACCATGCTTCATGGTAGGGATGGCATGTTTTTGATGATGTGCAGTGTTTGGATTATGCCTAACATAGCACTTAGTCTGATGGCCCAAAAGCTCGATTCTTCCCAGCTGACTTCAGTCTCCCACGTGCCTTCTGACAAACTCTAGCCGAGATTTCATGCGAGTTTTTCTCAACAGTGGCTTTCTCTTTGCCACTCTCCCATAAAGCTGTGACTGGTGAAGCACCCGGACAACAGTTGTTGTATGTGCAGTCTCTCCCATCTCAGCCACTGAAGCTTGTAACTCCTCCAGAGTTGTCATGGGTCTCTTGGTGGCCTCCCTCACTAGCCCCCTTCTTGCACGGTCACTCAGTTTTTGAGGACGGCCTGCTCTAGGCAGATTTACAGCTGTGCCATATTCTTTCCATTTCCTGATGATTGAACTGTACTCCAGGGGATATTCAGTGACTTGGAAATGTTCTAGTATCCATCTCCCGTCTTGTGCATTTCAATAACCTTTTCACATGGGGCAAGGCAGAGTCATCTGCGTGCCCACCGTGCTCCAAGCAAGGAACTCTGGAGCACATCCTCAGTGGCTGTGCAAGGGTGCTTGGTGAGGGACGGTGCAGATGGAGGCATGATCAGGTCCTGAAGACCATCGCTGAAGCCGTCAGCGCAGGAGTTGAGTGGGCGAAGCAGTCCCGACCCTCCAAGCAGACCATTGCCTTTGTCAGAGCTGGGGAGCAGCCAATACCCGCCAAAAGAACATATGCAGGCATTCTGACCTCTGCAAAGGACTGGCAGCTGTTGGTGGACCTCGAAGGGCAGCTGAAGTTCCCCAACCATATCGCAGCCACCACCCTGCGACCAGACATTGTCCTAGTGTCTGAGTCTACTAAGCAAGTGGTGCTGCTGGAGCTGACAGTCCCAAGGGAAGATAGCTTGGAGGAGGCCTTTGAAAGGAACCTCTCCAAGTACGCAGGACTGGTCAGCAACTGTCAGCAGGCTGGATGGAGCGCGAGGTGTCTCCCAGTGGAGGTTGGTTGTAGGGGATTCGTAGCCCGTTCTTGAGTTAGGGCCTTCAGCATTTTGGGCATCGAGGGAGAGAGGAAGAGGAGAGCCATCCGCAGTACCGCCGATGTGGCAGAGAGGGCCTCAAGATGGCTGTGGCTCAAAAGGGGGGAGCCATGGAGTCATAAGTAGCTAGCCATCTGGACACAAGCTGGGGTCTGATCAGCCCCGGCTGGGTCACCTGGAGGAGGTTGTATGATGTTGAAAGACCCGAAACACCCGATGATTCCAGGAACATCACTGAAAGATGTGTCCGGAAGCATCAATAGATGTATGTACACAGCTTACACCCTGAGTTAATCAGTGACAACCAGGAAAGACTGGGTGACAACCAGGAAAGGAGTGGTGACGACTGGAGAGTCAGTGACAGCCCAGAGAGACGGCAAGCAGGGCAGAACGGGCTGGCAACCCAATCTGCGTCCTCTGAGAGGAGGACCCCCACAAAAAGCCACAAAGAATCTAAGGGAAAGATACCCCCAGGGGTGCCCGAGAGGGGGGGAGGATAAGCACCCCAGTCGGATGGACACAATGACATCAGACCCAGGCAATGAACAAACGACGATGAGGAAGCAGTGTGCATGTGGCAAAATCTGCAAGAACGATCGTGGCTTGAAGATCCACCAAGCGAGGGTGAAGTGTTTGGCGGGAGCAGGAGCAGCACAACGCGCAGGTGTCCAACCTGGCGAGACGAGGGAGGGGCCAAGCCCGGAGTCACCCCATAGTGCCCGGAACCTCCAAGTGTTGCAAACTAATCCCTCGAACATCAAGTCTAACAGGAGGCGGATCAAATGGCCTGCAGCTAACATGACTTCACTGTGGAAGCAGTTTGATGAAGATGTTAACCAAATTCTGGAGGCAACAGCGAAGGGAGGGGCTGATAGGAAGCTGCAAGCCATGACAACAATTATTGTCAGTATCGCAGCGGAACGGTTTGGAGAAGAGGAGAAAGAAGGCTCCAAAACGTCTTACTCGAAGAACCAAAGAGCATTGAGGATCCACAACATCAGGCAGGAGATGAAAGCGCTGAAGTCCCAATACAAGGAGGCAGGAGAAGAGGAGCGCATTGGCTTGGCCCAGCTGATGTGCATACTACGAAAGAAGATCAGGGTCCTCCGCCGGGCAGAGTGGCATCGGAGGCGGCGTCGTGAAAGGGCTCGAAAACGTGCTGCCTTTATCACCAACCCCTTCAAGTTCACCAAGGAGTTGCTGGGGGAGAAGCAAAGTGGGAAACTGGCCTGTTCGCAGGAAGACATAGACCAACATCTGAAGAAGATATATAATGATCCTGAAAGAGAGCAGGAGTTGGGAGAGTGCGACATCCTAATAGACCCACCTGAACCGGATGTGCAGTTCGGCATGTCAGAGCTGCAACTAAAGGAAGTTAGAGAGGTCGTCCGCAAAGCAAGGGCAAGCTCGGCTCCAGGACCAAGCAACACCTCGTACAAAGTGTACAAGAACTGCCCCAAACTCCTGCTGTGTCTGTGGAAGATCCTGAGAATCTTCTGGAGAAGGGGGAAGATCCCAGCACAGTGGAGAGTGGCAGAAGGGGTGTGGATCCCGAAGGAGGAAAATCCCACCCAGATAGATCAGTTTCGCATCATCTCCCTGCTGTGTGTCAAGGCAAAGATCTTCTTCAGTGCAGTTTCCAACCGGTTGTGCACCTACCTAGCAAAGAACACCTATATTGATACATCAGTCCAGAAGGGTGGCATTTCAGGGATGCCAGGCAGTCTGGAGCACATCGGTGTGGTGACACAGCTCATCAGGGAGGCCAGAGAGAACAAGGGCAAACTGTCAGTGTTGTGGCTCGACCTGGCAAATGCATATGGCTCCATTCCGCACAAGCTGGTGCAGCTCACACTGCCCAAATATCACGTCCCCAGCAGAATCAGAGACCTTATCGCTGATTATTACAGCAACTTCAGGATGCGGGTCTCTTCAGGAGCAATTACATCAACCTGGCACAAGGTGGAGATGGGCATCATCACAGGGTGCACTATCTCAGTGACACTGTTCTCCCTAGCCATGAACATGCTCACTAAGTCTGCTGAACCAGAGTGCAGAGGGCCCAGAATGAATTCCACTCAACGGCAACCACCTATCAGGGCATTCATGGATGACCTCACAGTCACCACAGAATCAGTCCCAGGCTGCCGGAGGATTCTGCAAGGGCTCGAAAAGCTGGTGGAGTGGGCCCGGATGCGTTTCAAACCTGCCAAATCAAGATCGATGGTGCTGAGGAAAGGGAACGTGGAGAACAAGTTCCGGTTCAGCATCGCAGGCACAGCCATCCCAACCATCACAGAAAAGCCAGTCAAGAGCTTAGGCAAAGTTTTTGACAGCTCTTTAAGGGACACAACATCCATTCAGGCAACCTACACTGAGTTGGATGGCTGGTTGAAATCTGTGGACAAGTCTGGCCTACCTGGGAAGTTTAAAGCCTGAGTGTATCAGCACGCCATTCTTCCCAGAATCCTGTGGCCCCTCCTCGTCTATGCAGTTCCGATCTCGACAGTCGAAACCTTAGAGAGGAGGGTTAGCAACCTCCTCAGGAGATGGCTGGGGCTGCCAAAGAGCCTGAGCAGCATCGCACTCTATGGACACCACAACAAACTGCAACTGCCTTTCAAATCCTTGGAGGAAGAATTCAAGGTAACAAGAGCCAGAGAAGTGCCACAGTATAGGGACTCAAGTGACCCGAAGGTGGCTAGAGCAGGGATCCAAGTAAGTACTGGCAGGAAGTGGAGGGCAGAGGAAGCTGTTCAGGAGGCAGAGGCGAGGCTGCATCACAGGAGGCTGGTGGGAGTGGTCACACGAGGCCGAGCTGGGCTAGGATCCTTTCCAACTCCCCAAATGGACACCAGAGGGAAGGAAAGGCGTCGTCTAGTTCAGGAGGAGGTGAGAGCAGTAGTAGAGAAGACGAGAGCCTGCAAGGCGGTGGGAATGAAGCAACAGGGAGCTTGGACAAGATGGGAGAATGCAGTTGAGAGGAAAGTGACCTGGGCTGATCTTTGGAAAGCCGAACCACACCGCATCCAATTTCTCATCCAGGCAGTGTACGATGTGCTTCCAAGCCCATCAAACCTGCACACATGGGGCAAGGCAGAGTCATCTGCGTGCCCACTGTGCTCCAAGCGAGGAACTCTGGAGCACATCTTCAGTGGCTGTGCAAGGGCACTTGGTGAGGGATGGTACAGGTGGAGGCATGATCAGGTCCTGAAGACCATCACTGAAGCCGTCAGCGCAGGAGTTGAGTGGGCGAGGTGGTCCCGACCCTCCAAGCAGACCATTGCCTTTGTCAGAGCTGGGGAAAAGCCAATACCCGCCAAAAGAACATCTGCAGGCATTCTGACCTCTGCAAGGGACTGGCAGCTGTTGGTGGACCTCGAAGGGCAGCTGAAGTTCCCCAACCATATCGCAACCACCACCCTGCGACCAGACATTGTCCTAGTGTCTGAGTCTACTAAGCAAGTGGTGCTGCTGGAGCTGACAGTCCCAAGGGAAGATAGCTTGGAAGAGGCCTTTGAAAGGAAGCTCTCCAAGTACGCAGGACTGGTCAGCAACTGTCAGCAGGCTGGATGGAGAGTGAGGTGTCTCCCAGTGGAGGTTGGCTGTAGGGGATTCACAGCCCGTTCTTTAGTTAGAGCCTTCAGCATTTTGGGCATCGAGGGAGAGAGGAGGAGGAGAGCCATCCGCAGTGCCGCCAATCTGGCAGAGAGGGCCTCAAAGATGGCTGTGGCTCAAAAGAGGGGAGCCATGGAGTCATAAGTAGCTAGCCATCTGGACACAAGCTGGGGTCTGATCAGCCCCGGCTGGGTCACCTGGAGGAGGTTGTATGATGTTGAAAGACCCGAAACACCCGATGATTCCAGGAACATCACTGAAGATGTGTCCAGAAGCATCAGTAGATGTATGTACACAACAGGGTTGTTTTGAGTGTTCTTTTGTCTTTATAGTGTAGCTTCTGCCAGGATACTGACTCACCCAGCAGTATTTTTACTACAATCAATTGAAACACCTTGAATGAACACAGTGATCTCCATTCAACTAATTATATGACTTCTGAAACCAAATGGCAACACTAATGATGATTTGGTCTGTCATATTAAGGGGGGGGAGGAGGGCGAATACTTATGCAATCAATTATTTTGTGTTTTATATTTGTAATTAATTTAGATCACTTTGTAGAGATTTGTTTTCACTTCGACATGAAAGAGATTTTTTTCTGTTGATCAGTGTCAAAAAAAGCCAAATTACATCCACTGTGATTCAATGTGGTAAAACAATAAAACACGAAAACTTTCAAGGGGGGCCGGAGGGAGAGGATGAATACTTCTTATAGACACTGCAATATATAGGTAACATTTGAATAATCTTGTAAATATATTGTTGATTAACCATTCTTGTTTAAGTAATTAATTATGAGTTATATGTATAATTACATAAATTGCATACATTCATTATCCTTCTCAGCCCCACGCGATACGTGCGTGCCTCACTTAAAGTAAAAAACTGAAGTTTTTACTTCAGTAAGGAAGGTAAATGCGATGTTAGCATTCATTTCAAGAGGACTAGAATTATAAAAGCAAGGATGTAATGTTGAAGCTTTATAACGCACCGGTAAGTCCTCTCTTGGAATATTGCGAGCAGTTTTGGGCTCCTTATCTAAGAAAGGATGTGCTGACATTGGGGTGGGTTCAGGGGAGATAAATGAAAATGATTTCATAATTTAATGGGTTTAATATGAAGAACATTTGATGTCTCTAGCCTGTACTCACTGGAATTCAGAAGAATGAGGGGTGACCTAATTTAAACCTATTGAATACTTGATAGAGTGGATGTGGAGAGGATGTTTCCTATGGTGAGGGTGTCTAAGACCAGAGGACACAGCCTCAGAATAGAGGGGCATCCTTTCAGAACAAAGATGAGGGGGAGTTTAGTTAGCCAAAGAACGGTGAATCGGTGGAATTCATTGCCATAGGCCAAATCTTTATGAATATTTAAGGCAGACGTTCATATTTTCTTCATGAAGGGATACGGGGAGAAGGCAGGAGATTGAGGCCGAGAGGGAAAATGAATCAGCCATGATGAAATGGCGGAGCAGACTCGACGGGCCAAATGGCCTGATTCTGCTCCTATATCTTATGGTTTTATAAATACAAAGTTAGGCCTGCACATTCAGACCCCTTTGAATTAGTTTATTGTTTTGAAGTTACACGACATAACACTGAGTCCCTGTTTGTTGTATGGATATTCTGGATTCTAGCTACCGTAACCCCTTCAGTGTTCGTGGAGCTGCACTTACCCAGGTGGAGACATACAACATGAAAAACAGACACTTTGACACAAGTGATCGATGCTGACTATGATTCCAGTTGGTTTCCAATAAGATGGCGGTGCGCTCGATCGCAGTGGCTTCTATGGGGTCAACAAAAGGTGTAATTGTCCTTTTTAAATGTACTTTTTTTTATGATCACAAGATCCTGCCCTACATTAAGAAATTAAAGTACTGCAGGTCTACACCATCAGCAGGTTGCTTGTTGGTGGTGAAACTGAAGGAGCTGTGAGCCGTGCTGCCTCCTGTGTCGAGGGAGGCGTAGAGTCCAATAGCGAGTGATTGTCTTAGTCACTTCTCTTGTTATTGCAAGACCCATTTGCATATTATTAGCGTGGAATACCACAAGTGCTATTCACTGGTATATTGGCAGAGAGCAGGAGTGGACGGCAGGGTGCTGCGTGGCCTTGGTCATAGCAAGGACTGGGCCTCAAGCTGCATTGTCACCTGTTGACAGCCACCAGGAGAGCAGCGTTAGAGTCAGCTCCCGGGGGTGGGGTGGTAGACCATACAGTCTAGAACTGGTGTTGCCATTCCAGTGTTTGCTCAGCAGAAGATAAGCTGCATTGTGATTAACTACACATTTCCACAGCATTCATGGCTGGACCATCTCTTTTGCATTGCTGTATCTTATGTGCTTTCTATCTTGTATGTAAACACAAAGTACTCTGCAGATGCTGGGGTCAAAGCAACACTCACAACACACTGGAGGAACTCAGCAGGTCGGGCAGCATCCGTGGAAACGATCAGTCAACGTTTCGGGCCGGAACCCTTCGTCAGGACTGTAAAGGGACCTAAAATTTCCAGTAATCTTTCTCCTTCAGCCCGTAGAATGATTGCATTTCTTTAATGGCGAAAAGATGTATCTTACAACATTGGAAAGAGCTTAATGCTCCAACTACCTTTTTTTGGTTTTCTCAGACGATATTATGCTTGAATTTGGAGAAAATTAGAAGCAATCTCTATGATTCCTCACTTAAATTTGAACAGACCTGGAGATCTTTTATTCAATATTTTCATTTAATGTAATTTTTTTTTCTTCTCTTTTTTGCTCCATATTTATATTCCCTTCTTGTTTTTTTTACTGTTTTTCATGGAGGTCGGGTTTGGGGACATGATTTTAAGTTCTTTAACTCTACTTGGTTCCAAGCTAGCCCATTGCTTTGCTTTGCTTTTAGTTTAGTTGCACGGTGGGTCTTTTTTTGGGGTTTTTTTTGGGTTTTTTTTCCCTTTTCTCTATTGATATATATATATATAAATTAGTATACTATTATGTTACCTTATTATATTATGTTTAAATTACATTGTTTGTATCATTTTTTAATCTGTATTAATATCTCCTGTAATTTTATTATATTTTAACAGTGTATTAGTGCCTATATGGCTTACCTTTTTGTATACATATTCAATAAAAAGATTTAAAAAGAAAGAAAGGACTGTAGAGGGAGGGAGCAGGGGCCCTATAAAGAAGGTGGGGGGAGGGTGGGAAGGAGAAGGCTGGTAGGTTCCAGGTGAAAAACCAGTAAGGGGAAAGATAAAGGGGTGGGGGAGGGGAAGCAGGGAGGTGACAGGCAGGAAAAGTGAAGAAGAAATAGGGGAAAACACAATGGGTAGTAGAAGGAGGCAGAACCATGAGGGAGGTGATAGGCACCTGGGGGAGGGGGCAGAGTGACATAGGGATAGGGGAAGGGAGGGGGAGGGAATTACTGGAAGTTGGAGAATTCTATGTTCATACCAAGGGGCTGGAGACTACCTAGACAGTATTTGAGGTGTTGCTCCTCCAACCTGAGTTTAGCCTCATCATGGCAGTAGAGGAGGCCATGTATGGACATATCTGAATGGGAATAGGAAGCAGAGTTGAAGTGGGTGGCTACCGGGAGATCCTGTCTGTTGTGGTGGACGGAGCGGAGGTGCTCGACGAAGCGGTCCCCCAATCTGCATTGGGTTTCACCGATATAGAGGAGGCCGCGCCGGGAGCATCAGATGCAATAGATGACCCCAACAGACTCACAAGTGAAGTGTTGTATCTTGTATGTGCTAGTGAGCTTTGTGCTGTGTGTGACTATGTTTTGCTCCTAGACTCAGGAGTAACACTGTTACATTTGGCTGTGTTCATGGGTATTCATATATGGTTGAATGACAATAAAACTTGAATTGAATTGATTTCCATTTGCCTGTGATTGGCCCATATCCCTCAGAGGGATGTCCACGTACCCCTCAGGGCATGGCATAAAAAAAAGTTGGGAACCCCTGTTCTAAACCTTTCCAATCAAAATCAGAATCAGGTTTAATATCCTCAGTATACGTCGTGAAATTTATTGTTAAGCAGCAGCAGTGCATTGCAATCCATAATAATACAAACTGTAAATTACAGTAAGAAGTATAGTGAGGTAACATTCATGGGTTCAATGTCCTTTCTGTAATCAGATGGCAGAGGGGAAAAAGCTGTTCCTGAATCATTGAGTGTGTGCTTTCAGACTCCTGTACCTCCTTCCTGATGTTAGCATTGAGAAGGGGGCATGTCCTGGGAGATGGGAGTCCTTGATGGATGTCCCCATTTTGAGGCATCGATCTTTGAAGATGTTCTGGATGTTGGGGAGGCCAGTGCCCGCGGTGGAGCTGGCTGAGTTCACAACTTTCTGCAGCTTACTTTGATCCTGTGTTGTGCGTCCCCCACTCCCCATACCAGATGGTAAAGTAGCCAGTTAGAATGCTCTCCATGGTAGTGTATCTACCGTGGCACCATTAGGAAGGTGACTTGTGTGAGCAGCTCCGATGGAAATATTCCAATCCATGTACATGTCCAGGTAGCTATCAAATGCTGTTAATATTGGGTGACTGGGTAGGGATATGTCTCTACCAAAGGAGGTGTAAGGCACTCCTTCCCTCTGCTAGACTGCAGGTCACCCTTGGGCAGGGCTCTTGATATTTATTGCTTATTTATTTATTATTTTTATTGTTTTAAAAAAATGTTAGTATTTGCAGCACCTCTGCTACATCCACCACATCCACCAAAAGCGGAACTACTTGGTGGCCAAACATTTTAATTTTGATTCCCATTCCCATTCCAACATGTCGGTCCATGGCCTCCTCTTGTGCCAAAGTGAGGCCTCCCCTCAGGGTGGAGGAAAAACACCTTATATTCCATTCCATCTGGGTAGCCTTCCTCCTGATGCCATGAATATCAATTTTTCCTTCTGGTAAAAGAAATCCACCCCTTCCCCTTCCCTCTTCTTCTATTCCCCACTCATACCTCCTACCTCTTCTCACCTGGCTATCACCTACCCCTGTGTCCCCTCCTTCCCTTTCTTCTATTGTCCGCTCTCCTCTCTTACCAGATTCCTTCTTCTCCAGCCTTTACCTTTCCCACCCACTTGGTTTCACCTATCACCTTCTAGCAATCCTCCTTCCCCTACCCACTACTTTTTTATTCTGGTATCTTACCCCTTCCTTTCCTCCTTGA
Source organism: Mobula hypostoma (assembly GCF_963921235.1). Classification (NCBI taxonomy): domain Eukaryota; kingdom Metazoa; phylum Chordata; class Chondrichthyes; order Myliobatiformes; family Myliobatidae; genus Mobula; species Mobula hypostoma. Next base: position 7,784,793 of record NC_086108.1, on the reverse strand, counting down.
AGAAAGATCTGTCAGTCTTCAACTGTCGACTGTTTATTCAGTTCTTCCAGCATCTTGTGTGTGTTGCTTGTCTGTCTTGTTGTGTGCAGCTTTTCACTGATTCAATTGTTTCTTTGTAATTACTGTGAATATCGCAAGAAGATGAATCTCAGGGTTGTACATAGTGACCTATATGTACCTTGATAATAAATTCATTTTAGATTTGTAACTGAGAATCCGGGCAACATTCTCTGCACTGAAGGTCCCACTCCGACTGTAGGCAGTTGTCAGGTCAGGAGGGGCTGCTTGCTCTTGCCTCCATGTGTCTGTATGGGCCAATGCATTTCCAGTCAATGGGGACTTCTACAAACAGCAGTCATCTATGTGGTGGTGTACTGGGGCAATGGTATCAATAGTTATTTATTCAGCGGTTTGAACGGGGCACCACTGTGCAAGCGCGTAGAGCTCAGCCAGTGAGAGCAGCAGGAAGAGTTTAAAAGGAAGACAGATAACAGAGCGGACGTTGGAGGAGCGGGCCACAGATTAGTGGAAGACAGAGTAGGAAGGCTTTGGCTCAACTGGGCTCAGGCGATAAGGGGTCGAGGCCAGGCAGGTTATCTGTTTAAAATAAAGACAGAAAGTATGTGTGTGAGGCAGGTTTTCTGTGCTTGGTGTCAGATGTGGGAGGTCCTGGAGACTCCCGGCCTCCCGGACGCCCACATCTGCACCAGGTGTGTTGAGCTGCAGCTCCATAGGGACCACGTTAGGGAACTGGAGCTGCAGCTTGATGACCTTTGTCTGGTCAGGGAGAGTGAGGAGGTGATAGAGAGGACCTGTAGGCAGGTAGTCACCCTGGGGCCACAGGAGATAGAGAAGTGTGTAACAGTCAGGAGAGGGAAGGGCAAGAAGCAGGTACTAGAGAGTACCCCAGTGGATGTCCCCCTTAACAATAAGTACTCCTGCTTGAGTACTGATGGGGCGGGGGAGCGGCCTACCTGGGGGAAGCAACAGTGGCCATGCCTCTGGCACAGAGTCTGGCCCTGTGGCTCAGAAGGGTAGGAAAAGGAAGAGGATGGCAGCAGTGACAGGGGACCCCATAGATAAGGGGTCCGATAGGCGATTCTGTGGATGCAGGAAAGATGCTCGGATGGTAGTTTGCCTCCCAGGTGCCAGGGTCCAGGATGTTTCTGATCGCATCCACGATATCTTGAAGTGGGAAGGAGAACAACCAGAGGTCGTGGTACATATTGGTACCAACGACATAGGTAGGAAAAGGGAGGAGGTCCTGGAAACAAACTACAGGGAAAGAAGTTGAGAAGCAGGACCACAAAGGTAGTCATCTCGGGATTACTGCCTGTGCCATGTGACAGTGAGTATAGGAATAGAGTGAGGTGGAGGATAAAGGTGTGGCTGAGGGATTGGAGCAGGGGTCAGGGAATTCAGATTTCTGGATCATTGGGACCTCTTCTGGGGCAGGTGCGACCTGTACAAAAAAGATGGGTTGCACTTGAATCCCAGGGGACCAATATCCTGGCGGGAAGGTTTGCTAAGGCTATTGTGGAGAGTGTAAGCTAGAATTGCTGGGGGGTGGGAACCAAACCGAAGTGTCGGAGGACAAGGAGGTTGGCTCACAAATAGAGAAAGCTTGGAGACAGTCCGAGAGGGAGGATAGGCAGGTGATAGAGAAGGGACGCGCTCAGACTGATGGTTTGAGATGTGTCTATTTTAATGCGAGGAATATTATGAATAAAGCGGATGAGCTTAGAGCGTGGATCAGTACTTGGAGCTATGATGTTGTGGCTATTACAGAGACTTGGATGGTGCAGGGACAGGAATGGCTACTTCAAGTGCCAGGCTCTAGGTGTTTCAGAAAGGACAGGGAGGGAGGCAAAAGAGGTGGGGGTGTGGCACTGTTGATCAGAAATAGTGTCACGGTTGCAGAAAAGGAGGAAGTCATGGAGGGGTTGTCTACTGAGTCTCTGCGGGTGGAAGTTCGAAACAGAAAGGGGTCAATAACTCTACTGGGTGTTTTTTATAGACCACCCAATAGTAACAGGGACAGCGAGGAGCAGATAGGGAGACAGATTCTGAAAAGGAGTAATAATAACAGGGCTGTTGTGGTGGGAGATTTTAATTTCCCAAATATTGATTGACATCTTCCTAGAGTGAGGGATTTAGATGGGGTGGAGTTTGTTAGGTGTGTTCAGGAAGGTTTCTTGACACAATATGTAGATAAGCCTACAAGAGGAGAGGCTGTACTTGATCTGGTATTGGGAAATGAACCTGGTCAGGTGTCAGGTCTCTCAGTGGGAGAGCATTTTGGAGTTAGTGATCACAATTCTATCTCCTTTACCATAGCATTGGAGAGGGATAGGAACAGACAAGTTAGGGAAACATTTAATTGGAGTAAGGGGAAATATGAGCCTATCAGGCAGGAACTTGGAAGCATCAATTGGAAACAGATGTTCTCAGGGAAACGTATGGAAGAAATGTGGCAAATGTTCAGGGGATATTTGCGTGGAGTTCTGCGTAGATACATTTCAATGAGACAAGGGAAGGATGGTAGGGTAGGGTACAAAAACCATGCTGTACAAAGGCTGTTCTAAATCTAGTCAAGTAGAAAAGAAAAGCGTACGAAAGGTTCAAAAAACTAGGTAATGATAGGAATCTAGAAAATTATAAGGCTTGCAGGAAGGAGCTTCAGAATGAAATTAGGAAAGCCAGAAGGGGCCATGAGAAGGCCTTGGCGAGCAGGATTAAGGAAAACCCCAAGGCATTCTACAAGTATGTGAAGAGCAAGAGGATAAAATGTGAGAGAATAGGACCAATCAAGTGTGACAATGGAAAAGTGTGTATGGAACTGGAGGAAATAGTGGAGGTACTTAATGAATACTTTGCTTCAGTATTCACTACGGAAAAGGATCTTGGTGATTGTAGGGGTGACTTACAGCGGACTGAAAAGCTTGAGCATGTAGATATTAAGGAAGAGGATGTGCTGGAGCTTTTGGAAAGCATCGTTAGATAAGTCACCGGGACCGGGTGGGATGTACCCCAGGCTACTGTGGGAAGCAAGTGAGGAGATTGCTGAGCCTCTGGTAATGATCTTTGCATCATCAATGAGGATGGGAGAGGTTCCGGAGGATTGGAGGGTTGTGGACGTTGTTCTCTTATTCAAGAAAGGGAGTAGGGATAGCCCAGGAAATTATAGGCCAGTGAGTCTTCTTCAGTGGTTGGTAAGTTGATGGAGAAGATCCTGAGAGGTGGGATTTATGCACATTTGGAGAGGAATTTTTTGAGGACTAAACGCATTGATGAAGGTAGAGCAGTAGATGTTGTGTATATGGATTTTAGCAAGGCATTTGATAAGTTACCTCATGCAAGGCTTATTGAGAAAGTAAGGAGGCATGGGATCCAAGGGGACATTGCTTTGTGGATCCAGAACTGGCTTGCTCACAGAAGGCAAAGAGTGGTTGTAGACCGGCCATATTCTGCACGGAGGTCGGTGACCAGTGGTGTGCCTCAGGGATCTGTTCTGGGACCCCTACTCTTTGTGATTTTTATTAATGACCTGGATAAGGAAGTGGAGGGCTGTCAGAGATTACAATGGGACATTGATAGGATGCAAAACTGGGTTGAGAAGTGGCAGATGGAGTTCAACCCAGATAAGTGTGAGGTGGTTCATTTTGGTAGGTCAAATATGATGGCAGAATATAGCATTAATGGTAAGCTGGCAGTGTGGAGGATCAGAGGGATCTTGGGGTCCGAGTCCATAGGACACTCAAAGCTGTTACACAGGTTGACTCTGTGGTTAAGAAGGCATACGGTGCATTGGCCTTCATCAATCGTGGGATTGAGTTTAAGAGCCGAGAGGTAATGTTGCAGCTATATAGGACCCTGGTCAGACCCCACTTGGAGTACTGTGCTCAATTCTGGTCGCCTCACTACGGGAAGGACATGGAAACCATAGAAAGGGTGCAGAGGAAGTTTACAAGGCTGTTGCCTGCATTGGAGAGCATGTCTTATGAGAATAGGTTGAGTGAACTCGGCCTTTTCTCCTTGGAGCGAATGAGGATGAGAGGTGACCTGATAGAGGTGTACAAGATAATGAGAGGCATTGACCGTGTGGATTGTCAGAGACTTTTTCCCAGGGCTGAAATGACTAGCACGAGAGGGCATAGTTTTAAGGTGCTTGGAAATAGGTACAGAGGAGATGTCAGGGATAAATTTTTATGCAGAGAGTGGTGAGTGCATGGAATGGGCTGCTGGCGGCGGTGGTGGAGGTGGAAATTATAGTGTCTTTTAAGAGACTCCTGGATGGATACATGGAGCTTAGAAAAATAGAGGGCTATGGGTAAAGCCTCGGTAGTTCTAAGGTAGGGACATGTTTGGCACAGCTTTGTGGGCCGAAAGGGCCTGTATTGTGCTGTAGGTTTTCTATGTTTCTAACACGCTGGCTGGTGGCATAGTGGCATCAGTGCTGGACTTCGGGGCAAGAGTTCCCGAGTTTGAATCCAGCCGGCTCCCTTGCTCGCTCTCCATCTGTGCCTGGGTTGAGTGTCTGCCAGGTTTCAGATGCACAAGACATGCCGTACGATGAGCATACCAAAAAATTAGCTTGTCATGACTGCGCCCCGACGACTCCACCACACAAACACACATATACGTTTCTAACATAGTGATGCCAACAGGCTCAATAAACTGATTAGAAAGGCTGGCTCCGTTAAACTGGACACCCTGGAGGCTTTTTTTAGAGCAAAGGAACATGGAAAATCCTAGCAATTCTCAGCCTCTGCATGCCACCTTGGGTAAATGATTAGATTAGATTAGATTCAATTTTATTGTCATTGTGCCGAGTACAGATACAAGACCAATGAAATGCAGTTAGCATCTGAAGAGAAATGCAAAGAATAGAGTTGTTTACAAAATAACTGCGAATAAAAAGTAAGTGCTACAGTACACAAATATAAAAGTGCTGAGACATACAATATGGGTGCAATATTGCTTAGCGCTGTGATGTGAGGTTCAGGGTCACAGCCTCAGGGAAGAAGCTCTTCCTGTGCCTGCTGGTGTGGGAGCGGAGGCTCCTGTAGCGCCTACCGGATGTGCGGAGAGTAAAGTCCATGGTTAGGGTGAGATGCATCCCTGATAATGCTTTTCGCCCTGCCCAGGCAGCGTTTATGGTAGATGTTCTCAATGCTGGGCAATTGGGTGCCGATAATCCGCTGGGCAGTTTTCACCACAGGCTGGAGTGCTTTGCGGTCCGATACGGGACAATTGCCATACCACCCTGAGATGCAGTTTGACACACTCCTGTTAGACTGTTTATACTAAATTATTTTTTATTCTGTCTACTTCTCTTCTGATATTTATATCTCTGCACTTGTAATACTACTGTGACACGAATTTCCTTTGGGAGCAATCGATTATTGAATGAATGAAAGACGTAACGTCCTCACGTAACTCCAAAGGTTGGCTCGTCCGTCGGCGCTCCTCCTCCCCGTGACGTCGCACGGGAGGGAGGGGAGGTGAGGGGACGTCTGACGCGATGACGCCGTGTACGCACGGAGTGCGGACGTCACGGGGCCGGTACGCGGGATTGGAAAAGGGCGGGCGGACGGCGACATGGTGGAGAAGGAAGAACCGGTGATCAGTGAGGAGGAGGCGGCGCAGTATGACCGGCAGATCCGCCTGTGGGGGCTGGAGGCTCAGAAACGGTGAATACAGCGAAAGCGCTCGGTTAATTTTTTTTGGCGGCGAACAGCACCGGTGGTCCCACTGAAAGGGAGCAGGGGCGTCTTATTAAAGTGGCTGGCACCGTTTATTAGCTGGCCGACACGTTCGCCCGGCTAAAGAGATCGTAGTATTGCATTGCAATTTGATCAGTTACCGTACAGAGTTGCTCAGCGTTTAATATAAGTCCTAAGGTGCACATCTGCCTGCCCCCCTTTCACATTGTGGGATCTTACTCTACGTTCCTACACTGGATAATTCACTTGGTGGTATGTCATGGTGCTCACAAAACGTGGTTCTCACACCTCGCCTCTTCTCCTCACCTGCCTGTAACCTCTTCCTCTAGCTCCCATCTTCCTTCCCTTTCTCCCATGGTCCACTCTCCTCTCCTATTTGGTTCCTTTGTCTTCAGCCCTTCATCCCTTCCACCTATCACCTCCCAGCTTTTTACTTCATTTCCCCCACCCACCTACCTTCACCCTCACCTCATCTCATTTGCACTCCTCTCTCTCCTCATCTTAGTCTGGCTTCTGCCCCCTTCCTTTCCAATCTCTGATGGAAGGGCCTTCGATTCCCCTACAGCGGGGGTCCATGGACCCCTTGGTTAATGGTAAGGGTCTAAGGCATAAAGACTGTTGAGAACCCTTGTCTTAGTGACAAAAGTTGATTGTCTATTCCCCTCCATAGAAGCTGCCTGACCTACTGATTTCCTCCACAACTTTGTGTATTTTGCTCAAGATTTCCAGCATTTGCAGAACCTTGTGTTTTTTGAAAGTGCATCCCACCTTTGCCATTCTGCATTCTGTTTTCCCTTTTACTGCTTCAGTTCAAAGTAAGTTTTATTATTAGAGTACATATATGTCACCATATACAACCCTGAGATACATTTTCCTGTGGGCATACTCAGTAAATCTATAGAATAGTAACTATAACAGGATCAATGAAAAAGCAACCAGAGTGCAGAAAACAACAAACTCTGCAAATACAAATAGAAATAAATAGCAGTAAATAATGAGAACATGAGATAAAGAGTACTTAAAGTGAGATCATTGTGGGAAACATCTCAATTGATGTGGCAAGTGAGTATAGTTCAGAATCTGGTTTAATATCACTGGCATATATCGTGAAATAAGCCAATTCTTCCATTCACATTTCTGGCGGACAGCTCCCAGAACTGGATACTCTTCTAAATATGCCAGGTCTGGTAATGTAGGTCCATAATTCATTGAAAGGTGTCACAGGCAGAGAGGTTCATAAAGAAAGCTTTTAGCACATTGGCCTTCATAAACCTAAGTATTGAGTACAGGAGATGGGATGTTATGTTGAAGTTGTATAAGATGGTGAGCCCTTATTTGGAGTGTTCTGTGCAGTATCGTTCACTGACCTACAGGAAAGATGTAAGTAAGATTGAAAGAGTACAGAGAAAATTTACAAGGATGGTGTTGAGTTATGTTGAAAGATTGAATAGATTTAGGACTTTATTCCTTGGAACGTAGACAATTGAGGAGAGATTTGATAGAGGTATACAAAATTATGACAGGGTAAATGCAAGCAGGCTTTTTCCACTGAGGTTGGTTGGGACTTCAGCTGGAGGTCATAGGTTAAGGGTGAAAGGTGAACATGGGGGTGGTGAGAGTGTGGACTGAGTTGCCAGCGCAAATGATGCATGCAAGTTTGATTTCAATGTTTATAAGAATGATGGGACGTGGACGGCAGGTGATAGTTCTGATACAGGTTGATGGGAGTAGGCAGTATAAATGGTTTTGCATGGACTAGATGGGCTGAAGGGCCTGTTACTGGACTGTACTTTTCTGTGACTATGACTTCTTTTGAATTGGGATCAATTGCAGCCTGTAATTTCCTCCTTAAAGAACGTCTTTTTGACCAACTGAACGATCTGGCGCTTCTGCGATCTCTTGGAGGATTTGGTGAGGAGTGCAGCTACACTCGTTGCTGGAGGTTGATTCCTAATGGCAGAATATGAGCCTGTGGTTGGCACCGTTGTTCCCTGCCAATTAAAGTGTCGAGCAAGGTTAAAATCAACAAGGACGAGAGCGGGAAATGAACGAGTGTTCGGCACCGTCTGCCCATGTTTGACCGGTCTCTCTCGCTGCTGCCGGTGGAAGGTGCAGGACTCTTGGGCCTCTCGCTGCAAGGTGTGATCACCTCAGAGGCTCGTGGCTGTGGACTCGCTTTTGGTTGCAGTTTAATGTAGAACGTCCTGAGGGCTAAATGTGCTTTACTACTTGCGCAATTGGATGGAGGTGCTTCAGCATGGAACTGGATCTGCGGCTGTAGTCTGACGCCATCAACACAGCTCTGAACTGACTGACTCTGTGGCTGTAGCTGCGGCTGTCAGCCCCTGGACAGGCTTTACTTGCTTCAGCGGCTTGTGGATGTGAATTCATTTATCAGAATCACATTCAGTATTACTGGCATAGGTCATGAAATTCATTGTCTTTGCAGTAGCTGTACGTTGCAGTACATAATAGAAAAAATAATGTGAATTACAGTAGGTAAATATAATAGCTAAATTTAAATAAGTAATCCAAAAATGGAAATAAAAAAGTAGTGAGCTAGTGTTCATGGGTTCAATGTCCATTCAGAATAATGGAAAGAAGCTGTTCCTGAGTCAGGCTCCTGTACCTCCTCCCTGATGGTAGCAATGAGAAGAGGGTATGTCCTGGGTGCTGGGGGTCCTTAATGATGAACAGCAACTTTTTGAGGCATTGTTCCTTGAAGATGTCCTAGATACTACGGAGGCTAATGCCCATGATGGAGCTGCCTAATTTTACAACTTTTTGCAGCTTATTTCAATCCTGTGCAGTTGCCCCTTTCTTCCCCCCCTCCCCCCATACCAGACGGTGCTGCAGCCTGTTAGAATGCTGTCCGTGGTACATCTGTAGAAATTTGTGAATGTCTTTGGTGACATACTGAATTTTCTCAAACTCCTTATGAAATATAGCCACTGTTGTGCCCTCTTTGTAATTGCATTGATATGTTGGGCCCAGGACAGATCCTCAGAGATACTGACACCCAGGAGCTTGATATTGGAGACTTCAGCCTGTTTGTTGTCAATGCATCTTGTACATAACAGGATTATTGGAAGAAAGATTTGATTGAGCTATTTTTTCCCCTTTGTTCTGCACTCCTATATAAATGTATCATGCCATGATTACAGATTCGCACCAGAAGCAATATGGCTTCATGGAGGCAGAGCAGAATCAGAACCTGGTTTAACATCACTGGCATATGTTGTGAAATTTGTTATGCAGCAGCGGTACAATGCAATCATCATCATCATGTGCTGTGTCGTGTGATGTGGGCGATCATAGTATTTCCTTACCATGATTGTTCTTGGCAAATTTTTCTGCAGAAGTGGTTTGCCATTGCCTTCTTGGCAGTGTCTCAAACAAGATGGGTGACCCCAGCCATTATCAACACTCTTCAGAGATTGTCTGCCTGGTGTCAGTGGTCACGTAACCAGGACTTGTGATATGAACCAGCTGCTCGTACGACCATCCACCACTTGCTCCTATGGCTTCACGTGACCCTGATTGGGGGGGTCCCTAAGCAGGTGCTATATCTGGTCCAAGGGTGACCTGCAGGCTAGCGGAGGGAAGGAGCACCTCAGACCTTGCCACCCAAATATTGCAATACGTAATAATAAAACAGTTCTGATATGAAATTAAGTTAAATAAGTGGTGCAAAAAAGGGAAAAAAGTAGTGAGGTAGTGTTCATGGGTTCAATGTCCATTCAGAAATCTGATGGCAGAGGGGAAGAAGCTGTTCATGAATTATTGAGTGTGTGTCTTCAGGCTTCTATACCTCCTTCCTAATGGTAACAATGAGAAAAGGGCATTTCCTGGGTGATGGAGGTCCTTAATGATGGCTGTCTACAAGAAGGGTCAGAGCCGTCTCTATTTCCTGAGGAGACTGAGGTCCTTTAACATCTGCCAGACGATGCCGAGGATGTTCTATGAGTTTGTGGTGGCCAGTGCTATCATGTTTGCTGTTGTGTGCTGGGGCAGCAGGCTGAGGGTAGCAGACACCAACAGAATCAACAAACTCATTCGTAAGGCCAGTGATGTTGTGGGGATGGAACTGGACTCTCTGACGGTGGTGTCTGAAAAGAGGATGCTGTCCAAGTTGCATGCCATCTTGGACAATGTCTCCCATCCACTACATAATGTACTGGTTGGACACAGGAGTACATTCAGCCAGAGACTCATTCCACCGAGATGCAACACAGAGTGTCATAGGAAGTCATTCCTGCCTGTGGCCATCAAACTTTACAACTCCTCCCTTGGAGGGTCAGACACCCTGAGTCAATAGGCTGGTCCTGGACTTATTTCCTGGCATAATTTACATATTACTATTTAATTATTTATGGTTTTATTACTATTTAATTATTTATGATGCAACTGTAACGAAAACCAATTTCCTCCGGGATCAATAAAGTATGACTATGACTATGCCACCTTTTTGAAGATGTCCTGGACACTACTGAGACTAGTGCTCATGATAGAGCTGGCTGAGTTCACAACTCTACAGCTTATTTCATAATTTTGTATACCTTTATCAATTCTCCCCTCAATTTTCTACGTTGCAAGGAATAAAGTCCTAATCTATTCAATCTTTCCTTATAACCCAGGTCCTCCAGACCCGGCAACATCCTTGTAAATTTTCTCTGTACTCTTTCAAAGAAAATTATATTTGACATTTTAACTTTACCCAGTCCATAGTAAGTTAATTGAACAGAATAGTGGTCGAAGAGATTGCCTTTGACCTTGAATCAGGGGATGCCATGTGTCATTTTCTCATGTTTATAATACAAAATCCTGCAAATTTATTGTCATGCTAATAGCTTTACACTATCACAAAGTCTCTGACTGCCTTAAGTAAAGATGTAATTATGTGGAGACATCTGCACAGTATTGTTCTTCTACAGAATACATTTTTAATCTGTTTATTTTGTCGATATTACTGTATGTGCTGTTTATGATACAGTTATTGTGTCTTACACCTTGGTCCCAGAGTAATATTGTTTCGCTTAGCTGTGTATACATGTATGGTTGAATGACAATACTTTGAACTTGTTTTCTAGGTTACGTGGCTCCCGTGTGCTGCTGGTGGGGATGAAGGGCCTTGGAGCTGAAGTGGCCAAAAATCTTATTCTGGCAGGCGTCAAAGCACTGACTCTACTCGATCATCAGCAGGTATTCCAGCAAAGTTCTATCACCTCAATGTTTGGTAGTACTTTGAGCTTTGGTATTCTATCAATAGGAACAACTTATATCAATACAACCTATAGGCGTAGAACACTAAGCACAGTAGAGGCCTTTCGGCCTGTTGTAGCGTGGATGAAATCACTGGAGAGACGGAGTCACTGGTAGATACAAAGCAGCTTCTTTATTCAACACAACAAGGTACGGCAGGCATTATACGGACGGAGACGCTTTCGGTAGAAAGGTCTGCAACCCAATGTGGGCTCTATTTATATGCTAAACACAAAGGGCAATCGCTATTTAAATAGTTATAGACAATGCTTCCTTTTGAAGCTACATACAAAACATCACACCTTCTGACTTCATCCTTTCCTTCCGACACCAACATGTCTGGGTTGGTATCCACAGCCTTTAGGAATGCAAGTTAAATCCACAATACATTTATTTGGCATATTACTTGCTAACATAGAAGACAATTCATATCTATGAAGTATAGATAATGCTGTCTTCGAAGCTACCTGTAAACTTCATCCCAGAGGTGTCAGCAGCATCTGGTATTCACAGCTTTTAGGAAATGCAATGTTACAAATGAACTCAATCCACAGTACTTTGTCAAACAGGAGACTGGTGGCCAAGCCATTTAAGTGTAAATGGATCATCTACTCAAAAACTCAATCTAACACAGCCCACGATGCTATGCCAACCTTTATTCTAAGATCAATCTAATCCTTTCCTCCCACATAGTCCTCCATTTTTCTATCATCCATATGCCCAAGAGTTTTGTAGGAGCCATAAATCTATGTTGTATTCTGTGTTGCGCAGTTGAGGTAAAGGAATGGGCTAGGGTTGATATCTTTTGTGCTGACTGCTTATTTATGCTTAAAATTGCTTACATTAGCTTAATTACATTGAAGAAGCTTGAGTATGTTTAATATGCTAAGGCTGTTTTGGAAATAACTGGGAAGGTGCGTAGCTTGGGTGGTTGATGGCTGGATTGAGTCGTTCTCTGATCTTGGCAAATGACTTGCAAACGTTTCATCACTTTGCGAGGAGACATCGTCTGAGGGCTGTTAATTGTGGTGTGTCCTCCGAATACTTGGCCTTTGTATAATTGTCATTCAATTAAGTCCCATCAAAGATTGGTAAAAAACGAGCAGGTTTTGAGGAGGTGAAATCCCTGCTTTACGGGAAAGGGGTCAGGTTCGGCCCCTTGTATCCTGCCCAGCTCTGGGTCGTGCATGACGGTAAAAAGCATTATTTCCATACACCAGAGGCGGCCAAAGAGTTTCACCATTCGCGCTGGGGAGAAGAAAACGAGAAGAACAATGACTATTTTTAGGTTATTCATGCAGCATTGAAGGGGCCTCCTGCCAAGGCAAACTTAATTTTCGCAATCCACTTCTTTGTTCATTTTTTCCAGTTTATTTTCTGGAATGTAAATATTTGGAATTTGTGTCTTGGGCGTTTAGTTTCCTAGTTTTTTTTTGTTTTTAATGCTTTGCTTGACCTGTGTTATCTTTAGCCTATATATATTAAAGGTAGAATAAGTGATGGTGTAAATTTTAAGGAGGGGAGCCACCCTGGATAGATTGAAAGTTTAGTTGTGTGGGGAATGCTTTGGAAGTTCTTTGTTTGGTACTGCCTGCGATCATCCTCAGTTGGGGAGGTAGATACAGGTTTCGGGGGTTAATTGGGTTTTTTTGTTGTTTGTGTAAAGGCATCGGGGGAGTGTTTTGGGGGATTACCATGGCAGTTTATTCTTTTGTGTGTTACGATTGGCCAGACTTTCTTCTCATTGTGCGTTGTTGTGTGCAACTTGTGCCCTCACACTGTTTTGGATTGTAGGCCCTGCGTGTCTTTTGATATGGTTAACATGGGTAATGCTGATGGAGGCCACCCTGTGAGGTTTATTTCTTGGAATGTAAAGGGGCTCAATGGTCCTGTTAAAAGAGCTAAGGTTTTCTCTCACCTGAAACAATTAAAAGCAGATCTACTATGTCTACAAGAGACACATTTAAGAGTGGTAGACAATTACAGACTTCGTAAAGCATGGATTAGTCAGGTTTTTCATTCCAGATTTAATAGTAGGTCCAGGGGGGTGGCAATATTAATCACCAAAAGAATGCAGTTCACACCATCTGATGTAATCGGTGACCCTAATGGTCGCTTTATTATAGTCTCTGGATCTCTCTTTCAGATACCTGTCATTTTGGTAAATGTTTAAGCCCTTAATTGGGACAACATCCACTTTGTAAATAAGCTTTTGTCATTAATACCTAACCTGAATATGCACCAGCTAATCTTTTCTGGAGATTTGAACTGTGCTATTGACCCACTGCTTGATAGGTCTAGCTCTCAGGGAACATTTTTTGGTATGGCAAAGGCCTCCTTGATGTCGAGATAACAAAATGGTTATATGGATCCTTGGAGATTTTTGAATCCATCAGTTAGGCAATTCTCTTCCTTTTCTCATGTTCACCACTCCTATTCCAGGCTAGACTATTTCTTTATAGATAGCTCCTTGATACCAATGATTAGACAAATTGAGTACACTGCTATAGTTACATCTGATCACTCGCCCATGAAACTGGACCTATGTTTTCCTTTAAACATTAAAGAACGACCTCTGTGGTGGCTTAACCCACTTTTGCTTTCCAATGAGAAATTTTGTAGTTGATATATCAGCTAACATTGACACATTCAAGAGACACATTGCAGTGCGCAGCAGCCATTCTGGAATGAATATCTGTTATTTGTTAAGTAGGATGCTGTGCACAATCCTGATTTGATGGAGACGGACGTGAGAAGCACAGAGGAACATCTGGAAAAACTTCTGAAATGCCTGTTTCGCTGCCACTGGTACTGTGCGATCGAGAATCTCCGGAGGGGAAGGCCCCAAATCCTTGGCTTTGCCTGTTGCTTGGCGGCTGGGGTCGAAGCGCTCAGCAGAGATGGTGCTCAGTGTTGGAGGGCTGGTCGGAGGCTTGAAGTTTTCAGACGGACTCTGAGTCGGCTGTGGTCGGGTGCTGTATCAGCAAGTTTGGGGTGCTGGAGGTTCATGGCAGAGAGAGTTTTTCTTCCTTCTACCATCTGCTATTGATGGGGCTATCGAGACTTTGGAAATACCAACTCTTGAACCAGAGGAGGTGGAGAATTTAGATCGGGCTCTTGGACAGGAAGAGATTAATAATGCCATTATGGCTGTGCAGAGTGGTAAGACCCCAGGTCCTGATGGTTATCCGATAGAATTTTATAAGAAATTTAAGGATAAGCTCATACTGGTCCTTCTGGAAGTGTTTCAGTAACCTTTGGAGAATGGTTCCTTACCCCTACTCTTTCACAGGCATCTATTTCACTTCTTAAAAAAGGACAAGGACCCGACTTAATGGAGATCATATCGACCCATCTCACTTTTGAGTGTGGACGTGAAAATTTTGGCTAAAGTGCTTGCATGCTGTTTAGAACACCCCCTTCCCAAGATAATCTCAGATGATCAAACAGGTTTTACTGAAAATTGCCATTCTTTTTTTAATATCCGTCGACTGGCAGATGTGGTTTATTCACCCAGTGATTCTCCGAGTCCGGAAGTTGCTATCTCCTTGGACGCGGAGAAGGCGTTTGATAGAGTGGAGTGGGTATACTCGTTTAGTGTTTTGGAGAAATTTGGATTTGGCAGAATATTTGTAGCCTGGGTTAAGCTATTATATCACTCGCCTTTAGTGTGTATGCAGACAAATTATTTTCGATCTGACTATTTCCCATTAACACGTGGCACGCACCAAGGCTGCCCATTGTCCCCTCTTCTTTTCGCAATTGCAATTGAGCTTCTTTCTATTGCACTTAAGTCAACTACATTATTTCAAGGTGTTAGGAGAGGGGACATGGAACACTGTGTATCCCTATATGCTGATGACCTCTTACTTTATGTTAGCGACCCTGCAGGTAGCAGTCCTGCTATTGTGTCATTATTAGGTCAAATTGGAGCCTTCTCTGGCTATAAACTGAACTTTCAAAAAAGCAAATGCTTTTCCATTAATAACTTAGCCCTACAGATCCAATAGGAATCTTTGCCTTTTCCTTTATCTCAAGATGGTTTTGTATACCTAGGAATTCACATTACTCGCTCTTTTACATCTCTGTTTGAAGCTAACTACAGGCCTCAGATTAGCCAAATGAAGGCTGATTTTGAGAGATGGCGCAGTTTACCCCTTACTATAGCTGGGAGAATTCAATCAGTGAAAATGACTATACTTCCCAGATTTCTTTATTTGTTCCAGTGCTTGCCAGCTTTCTTATCTAAGTTATTTTTCAAATCAGTTGACCAAGCTATAACCTCCTTTATTTGGGAAAATAAGGTCCCAAGGGTTAATAAGCGCATTCTCCAAAGAAGTCGTGACGTAGGTGGAATGGGTCTTCCCTGCTTTATTCATTATTACTGGGCATCGAACGTTCAAAAGGTATTATTTTGGCTTCACCGGCCAGATATAAACTGGTGCCTGCTTGAGACACGGTCTTGCCACTCCTCGTCTCTCCCAGCTTTAGTGTATTCTTCCTTACCATTGAAATCCTCTCAATTCACATCTAACCCGGCCACGCTGTCCACCCTCAAAATTTTTAATCAATTTCGCTGCCATTATAAGTTCACATCAGTTTAATTTTGTGTCCCATTCGTAGAGACCATCTCTTTCTTCCCTCCACACTTGATTCAGTTTTTAGACAATGGTGTTTGAACGGTCTTATGCGCATTAAGGATTTGTACACTGATAACATATTTGATAGTTTTGATAACTTGTGCAGTAAATATGGCCTTCCGCATAATCATTTTTTAAAATACCTGCAGATACGCCGCTTTGTCAAGGAAAAATTTCCCTCTTTTCCTGATCTACCACCTGCTTTGTTGTGGGGGAAAAGCTCACTCTTAGCTTTAATAATAAAGGGCTGATATCTGTACTATGCTCTCAGCTGATGTCTTTGGGAGTTCAAGATCTAAACAAAACTAAGACTAGGTGGGAGGATGACCTTGGTATGGATCTGGCTGAGGAATATTGGGCAAAAGGATTGAATAGGGTTCATTCCTCGTCATCATGTGCTAGACTGGGGCTCATACAATTTAAAGTTTTACACAGGGTACATTTAAGTAAAGCCAGGCTTGCTGACATATACCCTGGAACAGACGCTGGCTGTGACAGGTGTTCCTTCTCCTCGGTTGGTTTGGTGCCTGCATTTTGGTCATGCCCTCAGCTTGATGACTATTGGGCACTGGTTTTTAAAATTATCAGTGAGATTTTGGGGGTGACACTGAGACCTTGCCCGCTTATAGCTGTATTTGGTGTGGTAGATAATGTTTTGGCTTTAAATGCAAGCCAGTCAGATATCATTGCATTTACATCACTATTGGCCCGTAGGAGAATCTTGCTGGTCTGGAAATCTGCCAGTCCCCCATCTGCTGCTGCTTGGTTAGAGGACCTAATGTTTTTTCTGAAATTAGAAAAGATTAAATACACTTTGAGGGGGTATGTGAAAAAGTTCTATTTGAAATGGGGACCTTTCTTGTCATATTTTGGGAGTCTTAATTACCTACTAGTTGAGGGCATTTGATTGTACTTGTGAAGTTGCCTCCCTTTTAACACGCTTATAATTTACCTCACAGGGTGGTTGATGAATTGTAATGAGTGTATTTTGAATCATCTGACATGTTGTCCATGTGTCTGGGCCTTCGTCTTGAAGTAGTGTGGGGGTATGGCTGTGAAATGTCCGTACTTATATTTGTGAATTGTATTGTAAATACATTAGCTGCCATGGTATGTTTGGGGAGGTTAGTTTAGGGGTAAGATATAAAAGCAAAGTGAAGGAAAATGTAATCCATTATGTATTCTGTATTGTGTCATTCCTTCAATAAAAATGTTTAATAATAAAATGAATGCTAACATTGTATTTACCTTCCTCATCACCGACTCAACCTGAAAATTAACCTTTAGGGAATCCTGCACAAGGGCGCCCAAGTCCCTTTGTGCCTCGGGTTTTTGAATTTTCTCTCTATTTAGAAAATAGTCAACCATTTTATTTCTTCAACCAAAGTGCATAACCGTACACTTCCCTACACTGTGTTCCATTTACAATTTCTTTGCCCATTGTCCTAATCTGTTTAAGTCCTTCCGTAGCCTCTCTACTTCCTCAAAACTACCTGTCCCTCCACCTTCCTCCATATCGTCGGCAAACATTTCTACAAAGCCACCAATTCCATCATCTAAATAATTGACGTATAATGTGAAAAGAATCTGTCCCAGTGCAGACCCTTTTGGAACATCACTGGTCTGCAGCCAACCTGAAAAGGCTCTTTCCCACTCTTTGCTTTCTGGCAATCAGCCACAGCTTTATTCTTGCTCGTATCTTAACTGTAATATGTGTGTTGCTCTGGAAAAAAAATAGCTTTGGGTTGAGAGTAGACAATTGAGAGAAAAGCGAATATCATGCAAAAGCTGCTGTTTGACATGCTGAATATTTCTACTTGTTTTCCTTCCTGTTTCTTACTCCACTCCCTCCCCCATCAGGCACCCACCTTTCCCCTCACCTGTCATCTGTCAGCTTGTACTTCTCCCTCTTTAGCTCTCTCCCCCCCCCCCCAAAATCTTCTACTTCTGGCTTCTGCCCCCTTCCTTTCCAGTCCTGATGAAGGGTCTCGGTCTGAAACTTCAACTATTTATTCCTCTCCATGGATGCTGCCAGACCTGTTGAGTTCCACTGGCATTTTGTGTGTGCATTGCTCTGGATTTCCAGTATCTACAGTATCTCTTAGGTTTAGGAGTATTTCTAACATTTAATTAAAAAAAAAATCCTCTTTGCATCTATTTCACAGACCACACTACCACTTTGCTTTGATTTGTTAGTTAACGTACTCAAATATATTACATGTTATCCTCACAGCAAAATGAACAGTATTGTTTATAAACAGCTAGGTCCCTACTGGTGGGGCTAAGCAGGTGCTACACCTTGCTCACCTTAAATAAATAAGGCCATTCTACTCTATCAAAAGCTTTCTCGGCATCTAAAGAAATAACACACTCAGGAACATTTTGTGAGGGAGTATAAACGATATTTAACAATGTACGAATATTATAAAAAGAGTAACGACCTTTAATAAAACCCGTTTGGTCTTCCGAAATAATAGAAGGAAGTACTTTTTCTAGTCTATTTGCTAATAACTTAGAAAAAACTTTAGAATCAACATTTAATAAAGATATTGGTCTATAAGATGCACATTGAGCAGGGTCTTTATCCTTCTTTAGTATTAAAGAAATTGATGCTCTATTAAAATCTCAACTAATTTCCAGAAAATTGCCGATTTAATTGATAAGATGCAAACATGTATTGCGGAACATCAGTCGGCTATATCTGATCTTCAAAAATTCGCGCAACAAAGTGAGCTTAAGATGGGGAAAATCGAAGAAACAATTAATGTAATGAAGAAGAAACTTGACTTTTTGACTTTTAAAAACTCTGACTTGGAATCTAGAATGCGACGGCAGAATTTACGAATGATTGGCGTGAGGGAAGCCGTTGAAGGTAACAACCCCATGAAATATTTCTCCCAACTTTTAAAAGATGCATTCCCTACTGTATTTCCTGACCAACCACCGCTACTGGATCGTGTTCACAGAATCCCATCATACTCGTCTAGGTCAGATAGACCTAGGCATGTTATCTTACGTTTTCATTACTTTCAAGACAAGGAGAGACTGTTTCGATTCGCTCGATCTAAAGGTTTCATTGATTTTTCGGATCTTAAGTTCCGATTCGTGGAAGATTTCAGTAAACCAATCTGGGACCAACGGGTCCGTTACAGATCCGTGATGTCGGAATTCTATAAGAGGGATTTAAGACCAGCGCTGCTGTACCCTGCACGTCTAAGGATTCGCATGTCAGATGGAGCCCTTCGTTTTTTTGATTCTCCATCGGATGCCCAGAGTTATCTGGATCAACTTTCATCTCCAACATCTTAATTGCTTTCTTTTAAATTTTTTCCGTCGATCGGAGGCTGTGAATTGGTTGGTTTTAACTTTTCTGTGCCCTATTTGGGCAGAAAAGTTTACTTTTGATTTCTTAATATGGCTACTAAACTTTCTTTTTAACTGCGTCATTTCTTTCTTTTCCCAGGGGATTCTGGGTGGTTACTTCCCTTTTGTCATCTTACGTATTTCCTGTGCGGCCTTAAATTTTGTAGTTTTTGTTTAAATTTTATTCTGTTTTGCTTTTTATAATCACTTTATGTTAATAATCCTATTTTTTTTGTTGCTGTGTCTATTCATGAGTTTGAGGTTTATTGTGGTTTTTTTTTAATATATATTTTCCGGCTTTTGTTCTGTTCTGTGTGTATTCTAATTGAGCTAACTTTTTTTTACTTATTTTTTTACTGTTTTACAATTAGCTGATCCTTTTCATATTTATACCTTTTTTTTAGGGAGCGTATACCGGAAGTCATGGGGGTAGTTTTAGCGCTTGCTTCTTTCTGGCGGGTCTGCTTTAGATTTTGCCTTGGGGTCTTGGGCTGGGGGGTGGCGGGAGGGGCTTCACGTTTTAGTTTGTTTTTCTTTGGGCTATATACATTATTGAAGTACTGGTTGCGTCCTTTTCCCCGGTATCTTTTGTATGTTCTGTTTCCTCTCCGGGTTTGTGGGTCGCGCCTATTGTCAATCCTCCTTGTTGTGGGTTGACTTTAGGATTTATGGAGTCTATTATTAATTTTGTCTCCTGGAATACTAATGGTCTTAATCATCCTATTAAAAGAAAAAAAGTTTTTAAAGTGTTCCGGAGACTTAAAGCACAAATTTTATTTTTACAAGAGACCCATGTACGGAGGGGGGACAGACTACGTTTTTTCAAATTCTGGAAGGGACAACAATTTCATTCGAACTCCAATGCTAAGATTCGAGGCGTCTCTATTTTTATAGATTCCTCAGTTACTTTTATACAACAGGATATTATCTCTGATCCGAATGGTAGATTTTTATTGGTTAGTGGTTTACACCTTGCTCAAGAGTGACCTGCAGGCGAACGGAGGGAAGGAGCACCTTTCATCTCCTTTAGTAGAGACAAATCTCCACCCTTCTGACCTGAAGATCACCAGCTTATTCCTATTGCTTTCTGATAGAGTAAAGGTATGCTCCCCTTGAGGGTCTTCCTAGTGTCAAATCTGGGATTGTCATTGTCATATGTAATTGTCAAGGATTGGGCATGAACTTCATGATGAAACAGGGCTGATGGGCTGAATGGCCAACTGCTGTTTCATTGTAAACTGACGATTCCTTGCATTAGGGTTTAGAACATAGAAATTTACAGCACATTACAGGCCCTTTGGCCCACAATGTTGAACTGACCATGTAACCTACTCTAGAGACTACCTAGAATTTCCCTAGCACGTAGCCCTCTATTTTTCCTAAGCTCCATGTACCTACCTGAGAGGCTCTTAAAAAGCCAAGTTGTATCTGCTTCTACCACTGCTGCTGGCAGTCCATCCACGCACCCACCACTCTCTGTGTAATTAAAAAAAACTTACCCCTGACATCCCCTCAGTACCTATTTCCAAGCACCTTAAAAACTATGCCCCCTCGTGTTAGCCTTTCGGCCCTGGGAAAAAGCCTTTGGCTATCCGCACGATTAATGCTTCTCATCATCTTATACACCTTTATCAGGTCACCTGTCATCCTCCTTTGCTCCAAGGAGAAAAAGCCAAGTATACTCAACCTATACTCTTAAGTTACGTCCTCCAATCCAGGCAACATCCTTGTAAATCTCCTCTGCACTCACTCTATAGTATCTATATGCTTCTTGTAGTGAGGTGACCTGCAGGTGAACAGAAATTAATACATTTCTGAAGTGACCAGAAATGAATACAGTACTCTAAGTGGGGTCTGACCAAGGGAATATGTATAGTTTTTTGTAACGTTCCTTTGTATTCCTTTATTTCCCGGAAAATGCCTGCTAAAAAATGAATCTCAAGGTAGTTTCTTTACTAGTAAATTTGGTAGAACAGTTTACAGTGCCAGTAACCAGGGTTCAATTTCTGCTGCTGCCTGTAAGGAGTTTTTATGTTCTCCCCGTGCAGCCTGGATTTCTTCTGGGTGCTCTGGTTTCCTCCGATAGTTCAAAGACAAACCAGTTGGTAGATTAATTGGCCATTGTAAATTGTCCTCTGATTAGGCTTGGTTATAATTGGGAGTTGCTGGGTGTCGTGGCTCAGAGGGCCAGAAGGGCCTATTCTGCGCTATCTCAATAAATAGATTTTTAAAAGATACAAAAAAACTTAAAATAGATAGAAATATAGAAAGAAAGAAAAAATTTACTTTGAAATTTGATTATCCTTGAAAGATAATTAGAAGTTCTGCTGACTGAACGTGATGTCGAGAAGAAATCTGTAATCAACCAATATGGTTTACATGAGCTTAATAGGTTCCTTAATTTTTGATTGATCACTTTTAAATTGTTGTTCTCAGTTACTGAAATTCTTTCTTTTTAAATCTTTTTATCAATTTTCAAAATTATAGACATAGTAACAATGTTGATACAGAGATTGGAATAATCTTAATAAGCATATACAAAAAGGATTTTAAGTGACATAGGTATAATAGACTTCCAAACTCATAATGAAATTAGTCATTAAAAAAAGAAATAAAAAGAAATATATATAAACAAAGAAAAATCCCCAAAAGAAAAAAGAAAATAAACCCAAAAAAAACAGAACAAAACAGGGCTAGACCAATATCTTGAATCAGACACGTTCAGTAATGTCGTCAGCTCCACTCCTCTATTCATATAATTTAAGTTAATACAAAATTCAGAAAGGTCAAATTACATCATATGAAAATGTTGCATAAAAGGTTTCAAAGTTTCTTCAAATTTGACCGAAGGATCGAAAATATCACTTCTAAACTTAAACTTAATATAGTTTGGGAAAACCATTGGAATGTAGTAGGAGGATTGGTTTCCTTCCAGTTCAATAAAATAGATCTTCTAGCCACTAAAGTAACAAATGCTATCATCTGACAGGCTGAAGAAGACAAAGATCTATGTTCTACCATTGGCAATCCAAAAACTGTCGTAATGGGATGGGGTTGTAAATCAAAACATAGAACTGTTGAAATAATATCAAAAATATCTTTCCAATATTTTTCCAAGAGAGGACAGGACCAAAACATATGAGTTAAAGAAGCCACCTCAGAGTGACATCTATCACAAATAGGGTTTATATGGGAGTAAAATCGGGCTAATTTATCTTTGGACATATGGGCTCTATGCACTACTTTAAATTGTATTAATGTATTTTTAGCAGATATAGAAGAAGTACTAACTAATTGAAAAATTTTAATTTTATCCCATTTCTCTATAGGTAGACAAAGTTGAAGTTCCCTTTCCCATTCATTTTTAATTTTCAGATATACCTGGCTGTTATTTCATAATTATATCATCTTTCCGGCAGGGGACCCATGGAGTGAGCTGTACTTTGGCGTCGCTCCATACCCTTTACTTTTTTACATGTAACCACTCTTATTTACTTCACCTATACCTACACTAAACAATTTATATTGCAATTATATAATTGAACTACGACTTTTATTACTTACTGAAAATGAATACTAGAGCACAAGAAGTTAAAGAAGGGAAAGGTGCCGGCGGGAACGGGAAAAAAAATGGTGATCCTGGAACATCGAAGGAAGCTCTGATAACTATGGAACTAATGAAGAAACTTCTAGATGAAACAGTTAATCAAAGACTCACCGCAATTGAAGGAGTGTTGAAGTCGATGCAAGAAGATTCAAGATCATTCAGACGTGAAATTGACCAACAGCAAGTTAGAATCTCGGAACTAGATGAAGATGGCCGGAAAACGGATCGAAAAATTGAAGCTCTTGAAAAAAAGTTTAACTTCAGTAACTCAGCAGCTGGAACGTTATCAAGCTAAGACTAGTGATCTTGAAAATCGCTCTCGACGACAAAATTTACGAATAATTGGTTTTCCTGAAGATGTTGAGAAGGGAGATCCTACCAAATATTTCTCTAAATTGCTAATGGATATGTTCGGTCCTGATATATTGGAGGAGCCCCCACTATTAGATTGTGGGCACTGTACTTTCCGTTTTAATCCAGAGAAATTGGCCAGACCGAGACCAATCATCATTCGGTTTCATTATGTCCATGACAAGGAATGAATTATTTGAGCTGCTCGGAAGAAAGGTATGATCCAATTTGAAGATTTCAAGTTCAGGATTGTCGAAGACTACAGCCAAGACGTACTGAAAAAACGGATGGCTTTTAAACCACAGATGGCAGAACTTTATCGTTGGGGCTATAAAATAACGTTACTGTTTCCAGCCTGTTAGAGAATGGTTATGCTGGACAACTCACATAGCCTGTTTAAAAATCTGATGGAAGCCCAAAATTTTCTCGACAATCTGCCTCCCTCTGCGGAGGATTAATGAATGTATCTTTTTTTTCTCTCTCGTCTTTGATTTGATAGTTCGAGGGTTTTTCCCTTGATCTTGCAGTGTAGGTATGCTTTATACTGTTAAATGACATTATGCTTTTCTGTTAGTGATCTTGTATACCTTACTCTTTTTTGAAAGTTATGTAGTTACAATTTTAATGCTTGTTTTCTTTTTGAAATGTTACTGCAGTATTATATTTTAAGATGGTGGATTGTTTTCTTCTTCTTCCCAGAATCCTTTCTGTTTCTAACGTTACTTCCGATTATTTATATATGAAAAATTAATATAGTAATATGATCTAACATTTGATGTTCTTTGAAATATGAGTAAGAAGGAACTATTCGATGCTTGTAATCGTTGTAAGCTTTTTCTTACCATTATAGCTACTTTTTTTTACTTTTTTTGAATATGGGTGGTATTTCTTTTGATAAACATATTCCTTTTGGGTTGCCTTCTGGAAAGATGGGGTTAGGATTAGCTTTAGATTTAGCATTGACCACTTTCTGGCTTTTTTCGGGGTTTTTGTGGGAGGTGGGTGGTATTCTTGTTCTTATTTTTAATTCATTTTTGCTTTTTAAATGGGCTGACCTGAAACTACCAAATTGTCGTAACTTCCGGTTCCTCTTTGGACCATTTTTCCTCTTCTGGGGTCATGAGTCTGAACTCTGGTTAACTCTTTACATACCTTATGCTTGAACTCATTACGATGGATAAGATTATTAATTTGGTTTCTTGGAATACAAATGGTTTAAACCACCCGATTAAACGGAAGAAAATTTTTAAAGTATTCCATAGGATGAATGCTCATATTATTTTTGTACAAGAAACTCATGTCCAGAAAGAGGATAATCAGCGTTTTTTTTTAGGTTCTGGAAGCGCCAACAATACCACTCGAATTCGCAGGCTAATGTGAAAGGT
Organism: Mobula hypostoma; assembly: GCF_963921235.1. NCBI lineage: Eukaryota > Metazoa > Chordata > Chondrichthyes > Myliobatiformes > Myliobatidae > Mobula > Mobula hypostoma. Next base: position 7,760,459 of record NC_086108.1, on the reverse strand, counting down.
GTTTCTATTTTTATAGATCTGTCAATTTCATTTCTGCACTATGAGATGATTTCAGATCCGAATGGCAGATTTTTGTTAAATACTGGTTTGTTATTTAACAAAAAAGTTGTTATGCTTAATGTTTATGCCCCAAATGTTGACTGTCCTGATTTTTTTAAGAATCTCTCCACATCTCTTCCTAACTTAAATGACTATATGTTGATTATAGGTGGAGATTTCAATTGTCGTTTAAACCCATTGATGGATAGATCCAAGTCCAATCAAGTACTTCTGAACAATTGGGCTACCCTTATTAACTCTTTTATGACCAACTCTGGAATCTCAGAAATTTGGAGATTTTTGCATCCAAATGAGAAAGAGTTCTCATTTTTTTCATATGTATATCAGCACTATTCAAGAATTGACTTTTTTTTTATTGACTTTCGACTATTTCCTCTTGTTACTGGTTGTGAATATGATTCTATTGCTGTTTCTGACCATGCACCGTTGAAATTATTTATTAACTTAAGGGATACATTTACTAATTCTAGACAGTGGCAATTTAATACAACTTTGCTTCAAGACTCGGATTTTGTCAGGTTTATTGAGGAACAGATTAATTTTTTCTTTACAATGAATTCTACAGAGGATATTTCCAGTGGAACATTATGGGATACTCTTAAAGCATATATTTGTGGACAAATTATTTCATATACTGCTGGATTAAAAAAGCGAACTAATAATGAAATACTTAAACTGGTTGACAGAATTAAAGAAATTGACAAGAAATATTCTATAGCCCCTAATCAGGAACTTTATAAACAGAGAGTTGAACTTCAAATGGAACATAATCTCTTATTATCATCTTCGATTGAAAGTCAATTAATCAAAACTAAGAGTCAGTTCTATACACATGGTGATAAAACTGGGAAACTATTGGCTAATCAATTGAAATCGGCCTCGGTTAAACGACAGATTCTTAAGATTCGTAAACAAGATGGCACTTTGACAGTTGACCATGACGAGATTAATAAATCCTTTACAAGAGTTTTATACCTCTTTATATCAATCAGAATTTCCTGATGACTCCACTATAATGCATGAATTTTTAAAGAAATTGAATATTCCAAAATTATCATCTAATGAACGCTCAAAACTAGATGTACCTATTACAGTAGAGGAAATAAAGAACACTATTTTTTCGATGAATTCAGGTAAAGCACCTGGCCCAGACGGATATACAGTAGAATTTTAAAAATTTTTCTTTACTACACTGACTCCTTGGCTATGTAGAGTTTTTAGAGATGCAGTATATATACGTAAATTACCACGATCTTTTTAATCAAGCTTCTATTTCCCTAATTCTCAAAAAAGATAAGGATCCTACTGAATGTGCATCTTATAGGCCTATATCTTTGCTGAATGTGGATTCTAAGATTTTTTCTAAAATATTGGCAATGAGATTGGAGAATGTATTACCTCAAATTATTTCTGATCAGACTGGATTTATTAAAAATTATTACTCTTCTCTTAATATTAGGAGATTAATGAATATTGTTTATACGCCTTCACCCAGAATTCCAGAATGTGTTATTTCATTGGACACTGAGAAAGCTTTTGACAGAGTTGAATGGACATATTTATTTAACACCCTTGAGAAATTTAATTTTAGTTCGATATTTATATCTTGGATTAAACTGATATATCTCACCCCTTTGGCTTCGGTATTTACTAACAATCAAAGATCCCTTCTTTTTCATTTATTCCATGGTACTAGGCAGGGTTGTCCTCTTAGTCCACTACTATTTGATATTGCTTTGGAACCACTAGCTATTGCTATTCGTGACTCCCCTAATATATTTGGCATTACCCGTGGAAATGAGACTCATAAATTATCACTATATGCAGATGATCTACTATTATATATTTCTAACCCAGGGAAATCTATTCTGGCCGTATTAACTTTGCTTGCTCAGTTTAGTAGTTTTTCTGGTTATAAACTGAACCTAGGTAAGAGTGAACCTTTACCATTAAATATGCAGGTTCCCATTTATAGAAATTCTCCATTCAGAGTGACTACTGACTTTTACTTATCTAGGAGTTAAAATTACTAGAAGACATAAGGATTTATTCAATTTCAACCTTTTACCGTTAATTAATCAGGTTAAACAACTGATTACGAAGTGGTCCCCATTGTCTCTATCATTGATTGGCCGAATTAATGCTATTAAAATGATTATTTTACCTAAATTGTATTTATTTCAAACGATACCAATTTTTATTCCTAAATCCTTTTTTGATATTATTGATTCTAAATTTTCTTCTTGTATATGGCAAAACAAAAATCTCAGATTAAGTAAAAAATTCTTATAGAAATCCAAGAAAGATGGTGCTTTGGCATTGCCTAACCTAAGATTTTATTATTGGGCAATTAATATTCTATATTTAATATTTTGGACGCAAGATTGGACTATAACTCTAAGCCCATATTGGGTAAACCTTGAAGGCCACTCTGTACAAGGGTTTTCTTTAGCTTCCATTTTAGGAACGTCACTTCCTTTTGTACTATCTAAATGGAATAAACAAATGTTTAACACTATAGTTAAACATACATTGTGAATGTGGTTTCAATTTCGTAAATTTTTTGGCCTGAATGAATTCATGTTATTAAGTCCTTTTATATCTAATTTCTTTTTTCAACCCTCGGTTATGGACCAAGCCTTTTTGATATGGAAAACGAAAGGTGTAATATGTTTTCGTGACTTATTTCTGGATAACTGTTTTATGTCTTTTGAGCAGTTATCTAAGAAATTTGATTTGCCTAGATCCCATTTTTTTAGATATTTACAAATAAGAAATTTTTTAAATACTATTTTGCCTACCTTTCCGACTTCAAATCCTATTGATATTATTGATAAAATTTTAGGTTTAAATCCTTTTCAGAAGGGATTAATAGCAATTATCTATGATATAATTATGAAGTTACTGAAATTCATCTTGATTGCAGACCACCCCAGAGGATGCACAATCTCAGTTCCTCATTCCGGCCGGCACTTTGGGAAGAAATCGGGCTGAAGCATCTCTGGAACGTGCACAGAACCTAAACCCAATGGTGGAGGTCAAAGTTGACACAGATAACATCAAAGACAAGCCTCTGGAGTTCCTAGCCCAGTATGATGCAGTGAGTATCCTAATATTTTCTGGGTGATAGAGAGCCATTTTATCCCAAGCTGTCTTGTTCCAATTTAATTCTTGCTTTATTATTAAGGTGTATAGTCAGAAGTCAAAGGACAAATTCGGTGGGTTTTCATCTTGACAATGTGTTCCTTCAGATAGTACTCCCCTTTTTTTCTTCCGACAATTCTTTCCTGAGCTTGTTATGATTTTGTTGAGAAAGGATTCTGTTCTCTGCATCCTGCCCTTCTTGTCATAGAGTCATAGAAAAGTACAGTACAGAAATATTCTTCGGTCCATCTAGTCCATGCCGAAACCATCTAGACTGCCTACTCCTATCGGTTTGCACTGGGACCATAGCCCTCCATACCCCTACCATTCATGTACCTATCCAAACTATTCTTATAAGTTCAAATCGAACTTGCATGTACCACTTGCACTGGCAGTTCATTCTACACTCTCACAACCCTCTGAGTGAAGAAGTTTCTCCTTAAACTTTTCACCTTTCACCCTTAACCTACCCAACCTCAGTGGAAAAAGCCTGCTTGCATTTACCCTATCTATACCCCACATAATTTTGTATACCTCTATCAAATCTTCTCTTAGTCTTCTACATTCCTAGAAATAAAGTCCTAACCTATTTAGTCTTTCCTTCTAACTCAGGTCCTCCAGACCTGGCAACATCCTTATAAATTTTCTTTGTACTCTTTCAATATTACTTGTGTCTTTCTTGTAGGTAGGTACCTTCACTCTTCTGTGAATCCCCTCAGTGATGCTGGTATACTATCTGTCTGCATGGGTATAACATTCAAACTTGACTATTTTCAAGATTATTTCCATTACTGATGTGATTATAACATGGTTAACTCGATCAGCAAGTTTGCGGATAAAACCAGGACAGGGGATGTAATGGACGGTGAGGAAGACTATTAGAGCTTGCAATGGGATATGGACCAGCTGGAAAAGTACCGGAGGGAATTTAATGCAGACAAGTGTGATGTGTTGCATTTCGCTAGGACCAACCAGGGTAGGTTTTACCCAGTGAACCTTAGGCACGGAGGAGTGTGGTAGAACAAAGGGATCTGAGAATACAGGTCCATAACTCATTGAAAGTGGTGTTGTGGGGGACTTCCGGGTCAGCAAGGGAATGGCGGCGTAAGGAAAAGGTCTCTCGGCCAAAAAGAAGGTAAACTGCCCCAAAATCGAATTTAGAGGAATACTTAATATTGTATAACTATATTAATAAAAGGGGCAAGGATGATGTCTAAGAACAAGATTAAAAAGTCCGCTCCGAAGGCTGATAAACACAAAGAGTCGCAGCAAGGCGATGGGCCTAGCTCCCCCACGGCAAGCCAGAACGGAGATAATGAGGGGGAATCGGTGACTCTGTCTTTGATTCTCGGAGAGATTCGCAAGTTCCGACAAGATAACAACAAACAGCTGGAGGATATTAAAGGAGAAATAGTAAAAACTAACTCGAGGATAGATGAAACCGAAGCGAGGACTGTTGGAATTGAAGAGAAGCTACAAAACGCAGAGCAAGTGATAGCAGAAATGCTAAAGCTGCAAGAGCAGCTCCAGTGGAAGCTCATAGACCAAGAAGGCCGCTCAAGAAGGGAAAATGTGAGGATCTACGGAGTTCCTGAAGGAACCGAAGGTAAACCCGGATTGATGATTCCCTTCATAGAGAAGCTGCTTAGAGAGAACCTTGATATACCGGCTGCAAAAGACCTACAGATAGAAAGGGCTCACCGCGCGTTGGCACCACAGCCTCCAGCAGGCGCCCAGCCCAGATCAATTCTGGTCAGATTTTTCAGTTACAGAACGAAGGAAGGGGTGCTTAAATGGGCATGGCAAAAGAAAGGTTTCATGTGGAGCAACTGTAAAATCAGTTTAGACCACGATTACGCACCAGGGATCCTTGCCAGACGGAAGGAATATGCGGAAACACGGAGGGTCCTGAAGGAAAACAGTATCAGATTCCAGACCCTGTATCCAGCTCGGCTGAAAGTCTTTTACGACGAAGGGACAAAAACTTACGCTACGGTGGAGGAGGTAACGTTGGACCTGGCGGACCGGGGACTACCTATTAAAGTTATCACCCAACCGGAGTCGCTACTGGAGAGGATTTGGCAGAAGTCGTGGCAGTTAGTGGGGCGAGGACGCTCCACTCGAACCAGAGTGTCAACCTACAAGGAAAAGCTGCAAATATTCAGACGCGAATGTACAGAGAATACAGACTAATTAAGAGAAATGACTGAAAAGAGTAAATCGGACTTAAAGGTAAAATGAAAGCTGGTATCTGAAAATAAACTAGAGGGAATAACTTGAATGGTAGCAATATGGTCGAGACATAAATAGGAGAAAATTCTCTATGATTATTCGCACTGCGGAGGGCCCTCTAACACAGAGTGAAGATAGAGGTTATCCCTCTGAACTGAGGCGGGTTAGTGCTCAGGCCTCACTGTGGGAAGTCGGGAAAAATTTTCAAATGTTATACGTTCAAAAATGTCTAGGGTGTGGTTATATGTTTTGGTTTACTGTTGAGAAGGGATTGCTTACTGTTTGGTTAGAAAAGGAGAGTTTTTTTTACTAGAGAAAAATGCAAATTGAATTGGTAAAAATAATTTCCTATAATGTTAATGGGGTTTTGAATCCAATTAAAAGAAATAAGATTTATGTCTAAATTGAAAAAAGAGAGGGCACAAATAGCTTTCCTCCAGGAAACACATATGAGCCAATCTGAACATGGAAAATTAAAAAGAATGGGCTTTAAGCATGTATTTTATTCATCATATAAATTGAGCCACAAAAGAGGGGTAGCTACTTTAATCTCAAGTACTCTTAGTTATGAACATATTTCAGAGACTAAAGACAAAGATGGAAGATTTGTAAAAATTACAGGAAGAATAGAAGGTACAGAAATAACATTGCTGAATGTTTATGCTTCTCCAGGTTGTGAATGGTCATTTTATAGACATATTTTTGACCTAATGGTCAGTTCTGAAGGGGTAGTAATTTGTGGAGGGGATTTTAATATTAGATTAAATCCTATATTAGATTCTTCAAGAATAGTTACTCAGAATAAACCTCTGTCTCGGAAAGTGAATTCATTGATGGAGGAGTTGGGAATTATAGATGTGTGGAGGGAGTTGCACCCCACTAGTAAAGATTATACACATTATTCTTTCCCTCATTCAGCCTATTCAAGGATAGACTATTTCTTTACTTTTAATACAGATAGACTCAGGATAAAAAACTGTAATATTGCAACAATTGATCTGTCAGATCATAACCCAGTCTCTATGTCTCTAATCCTGGAAAGGAAAATGAGGAAAACACTATGGAGGCTAAACTCACATATACTCAATAACCCGAAAGTAATGGAGAGATTAAGGGGAGAAATCAAAGAATACCTACACCTTAATGACACGGGAGAAACGTCACCAATGAACTTATGGGATACATTGAAAGCTGTACTGAGAGGGAAAATTATTTCCATTACCACTCACATGAAAAAAATCAATGCACAAAAATTAGCAGACCTTCAAGGAAAATTAAAACAACTTCAAGTTGTAGATAGCAACAAAAGTAATTCAAATTTAAGACAGGAAATTAGGAAGTTGCAAAGAGAAATTGAAGATATTTATACGTTGGAAACTCAAAGAAATTTTCTTTACCTGAGACAAAAGAATTATGAAGTAGGAGGTAAATCAGCTATTTTATTAGCATATAAGTTATGAAAACAACAAGCAGACAATACAATTCATAAAATAAAGAATCCAAAGACAAAGCTTGTGGAGAGTACAATAGGGAAAATTCAAGAGATTTTTGAAACATGTTATCGAGAGCTGTACTCCCAACCCCGGGCCTCCAATGAGCCCTATATAGACTGTTTATTGAATTCTTTAGATCTACCTAAACTTACAGATTTACAAAATGAAAGTCTATTAGAACCAGTAACTGCCAAAGAACTGAATGTGGGCATCTCTGGGTTAAAGGCTGGAAAGTCCCCGGGTTCAGATGGGTTTACCTCAGAGTGGTACATTTAGCCCCATTACTACTTAACACCTTTAATTGGATCTTGCAGAGAAGAGAAACTGCACCTTCCTGGAGAGAAGGGATTATTTCAGTTATTCCTAAAGAGGGTAAAGATAAACTAGAATATGACAATTATTGACCAATTAGTGTTCTTAATTTAGATTACAAACTATTTACATCTATATTAGCGCGCAGATTGGAAAAGCTCTTACCTGGCCTAATCCACTTGGACCAGACTGGATTTATTCAACAAAGACAAACACAGGACAACATAAGGAGAACTCTACACATATTAGAACAGGTTAATAAGAACGAGACAGAGACAATGGTAGTAGGATCAGACGCTGAGAAAGCTTTTGATTCGGTTAGTTGGGCATTCCTATACAGAGTGTTAGGAAGATTCGACTTTCAAGAAAAGTTTATTAAAGTAATTCAGACTCTATACGACAGCCCTACAGCTCGAATTAAGATAAATGGGGACCTCTCTGACTCCTTTATTTTAGAGAGAGGCACTAGACAAGGATGCCCAATTTCTCCTCTCCTTTTCGCGCTATATATTGAACCGCTTGCCCAACTAATAAGACAGAGCGAAATCGTAAGAGGTATCAAGGTGGCAGGGTTTGAACAGAAAGTGGCGTTATTCACAGATGATGTTTTAGTCTATCTGAGTGAACCAGAAAAATCATTTATAGGATTGTTTACACTGTTGGATGACTTTGGGAAAATATCAGGTTATAAAATAAATGTAAAGAAAACGCAGGTTATATCCCTAAATTATACACCATCCAAAAAATTTGCAGGATACATATGATCTTAAGTGGGAAGCTAAATCATTAAAATATTTAGGGATAACCCTGCCGAAGGATCTTTCAACACTGTCACAGGTAAATTATGGGCCATTAATCTCAGAGCTAAAAGCAGATATGCATGGATGGAATCTTATCCCCTTTTTAAGTTTAAATTCAAGGATAAAGACTATAAAAATGAATATTTTTCCTCGGTTACTGTATCTTTTCTGTACTTTACCTGTGGAGGTGGATGATAATCAATTCAGGGAATGGGACAAATGGATTTCCCGCTTCATTTGGCAAGGAAAGAAACCTAGAATTCGATATAACACCTTACAGTTAGGGAAGGAAGGAGGAGGTATGGTTCTTTCTTGCCTGAGAAATTATTTTTATGCCTCACAGATAACCCCTCTGTTATATTGGTGTAATAGGGAATATAAGGCTAGATGGAAGGAAATAGAATTTGGATTGGTTGACAGTTTTCCTCTACAGGCCTCAATAGCTGACAAAGGATTGATGGCCCAATTGGAAAAATTTAAAAACAGTTGGATAAATCTTACATTAAAAATATGGCAGAAGGTGGTTAATTCATGTGGAATTAATAACATGTTAAAACTCTTCAGATGGTGTGCATATGATACCGAATTCCTTCCCAACAGAGGAGATAAAAGATTTGAACTATGGATAAAGAAAGGTCTTAGAACCTACCTCTCATTTATACATAAAAGAATATTACAAAGTTTCCAAATCCTGCAGGACAAACATGGCCTAGAACACAATGACTTTTTTAGGTACCTTCAAGTACGAAATTATGTTAACCAGAGTTGTAGATATACAGACCTATCAACAGTAGAATTAGAATTTTTCAAGATTCTTAATTCGTCTTGCGATTCAATACCTAGTAAATCAGTTTCTCGATTATATAATGCACTCTCCCATGCTAAAAATGAAAAACACATTGTATGTTAAAGAGAAGTGGGAGAAAGAAGTGGGGTTGGTACTTTCAGAGGAGGCTTGGGGGAAAATATGCAGCTTTCAGTGGTCTTTGACTAATTCATTGACTTGGAGAGAACATTGTTGGAAAAATATTATAAGATACTTCAAGACCCCATATCAGGAAAAATATAAAGATACAAACGTGGCGTGTTGGAGAAGGTGCGGCTGCAAGGAGGCAAATCATTTCCATATTTTCTGGAATTGTCCTAAATTAAGTCTATATTGGGAAGGTATTCATAGAACATTAGTTAAGGTACTTAGGACCCAGATACCTCTGAACTTTGAGACGCTCTATTTGGGGCATGTATTGTTTCTTGAACAGAAGGAAGATATAAAGTTGCTGCAGGCCCTTTTAGCGGCAAGTAAGAAATCAATCACTAGAAAGTGGCTAAATCCAATACCACCTACATTAGAAGATTGGCACGAAATTATCTTGGAAATATTTAAAATGGGAAAGTTGACTTACTCCCTGAGAATTCAAAAAGAAAAATTTTATCAAATCTGGAATAAATGGATTGAATATATAACCCCAATGCGAGCAGACTTTTAGATGACTCTCCTAATGATTTATACTGCTCTTCTCATCAACACAGTAATATTGCTAACGTAAGCACCCCTGTCTAAATGTTTACTGTTTTTGTTTTTTTTTGGAAAATAGAGAATTAGTAAAGGAAAAGATTTGGGTAAGGGATAAAAAATGATAAAATTAAGTAAGTAATTACATAGGGATTGGATAATTATGTCTGCGGGCAGGAGCAAGCATGAACAAGTTAGGATATAAACACCTACAATGGTTGTTACATAGGCTTACATACAACATTTTGGACCAGAAGAAATGATCCAGAAGAGATATATGGAAACTACTACTAATCCACGATTATTACTATTTTTCTTAACAATTAATACCATTACTTAGCCTAATAGATTAGAATTTCCACTGTACATAATTATCTCTTTAAGTGTCTAATTTCTCTTTATATCATCTCAATGTGTACTTAAGAATGTATAAATAATTATAGTTTTATATATATAAAAAAATGGAAAAGGTTATACATGTGAAAAAAGTACATGATACTTGTGAATTCCTTATCCAAACAAAAATAAAATTTAAAAAAAAGGAAGTGGTGTTGCAGGTAGATGGCAAACAGAAAGCTTTGTCACGTTGGCCTTCATAAATCAAAAGTGTTGAATACTGAAGGTGAGATGTTATGTTGAAGTTGTATAAGTTGTTGGTGAGGCCTAATTTGGAGTATTGTGTGCAGTTTTGGTTACCTACCTACAGGAAAGATGTAAATGAGGTTGAAAGAATACAGAAAATTTACAAGGATGTTGCTGGGTCTGCAGGACCTGAGTTGTAAGGAAAGATAGACTCTAGTCCTTGAAACATTGAAGATTGAGAGGAGGTTTGATAGAAGTATTCAAAATTACGATGGCAGGGATATGGATGGATACAGTGTAGGTGCAGGTTATTGGACTAGGCAGCTTAAATGGTTTGGCACAGATTAGATGGGCTGAAGGGCCTATTTCTCTGCTGTATTTTTCTGTGACTCTATGCCTCTCATTATACTCAGTGGCCACTTCATTAGGTACAGGAATGGGACCCGGTGTGCTCTTCTGCTGTAGCCCGTCCACTTCAAGGTTTGACGTGTAGTGCATTAGGAGATTCTCTTCTGCACACCACTATTGTAACGTGTGGTTACTTGAGTTACTGTCAGCTTGAGCTAGTCTGCCGTTCTCCTCTGACCTGTCTTGTTAACAAGGCATTTTCATCCACAGAATCGTCGCTCACTGAAATGCTTTTTGCTTTTCACACCACTCTCTCTAAACTCTGGAGCAAGGGGTGTCAACCTTCTTTATGCCGTGGACTTCTACAATTAACCTAGAGGTCTGTGGACCCCAGGGTCTGAATCTCTGCTTTAGAGACTTTTGTACATGAAAATCCCGGGAGATCAGTAGTTTCTGAGATACTCAAACCACCCCGTCTGGCACCAGCAATTATTCCACAGTCAAAGTCATTTAGATCACATTTCTTCCCCATTCTGATGTTTGATCTGAACAACAACTGAACCTCTTGACCATACCTGCATGCTTTTATGCATTGAGTTGCTGCCACATGATTGGCTGATTAGAAATTTGCATTATTGAGCTGGTGTACCTCATAACAGTGGCCACTGAGTGTATATATGACTCTGGGAGTTGTGTGGGGGCCAGGGTCAGTGGCTTAGAAACAGTCTTGCCATGTAGAAATCAGGACTAGGGATTGGGGGGAGGGGAATAGTTTGTGCTATATTGCACAGGGTGTCAGGAACTAAACAACTGGCTGTTCCAGGGAGGGAGCACAGATTTGGACTGTTTATTCCTCTCCATATGTGTTGCCTGATCTGCTGAGTTCAAAGTATATATATAATTTATTTATTTTCTTGTGGACATTTACAGTAAACACAAGGAAACAAATAAATATTGTGAATGTGATTGTATTTTTTGCATCTGACTTTACTCAGGAGATGGTCTATATAAGTGAGATAAAATGACATTAACTTCATGGACCCTGTGTAGATTACAGAGGAGGAGGTATTTGCTGTCTTGAATAAAATTATGGTGGATAAATTGCAGGGCCTGACAAGGTGTTCCCTTGGACCCTGCAGAAGCAAGTGGCCCTAGCAGAGATAGTTAAATCATCCTTTGCGACAGGAGAGGTAACAGAGGATTGGAAGATAGCCAATGTTGTTCCGCTGTTTAAGAAAGGCTCTAAAAATAAGCCAGGAAATTATAGTCTGGTGAGCCTGACATCAGTAGTGGGAAAATTATTGGAAGATATTCTAAAGGACTGGATATAAAAGTATTTGGATAGACATGGACTGATGAAGGTTAGTCAGCATGGCTTTGTGCCTGGTAGGTCATGTCTAACCAAACTTACAGGGTTTTTCTGAGGAAGTTACTACGAAAGTTGATGAAGGCAAAACAGTGGATGTTGTCTATGTGGACTTCAGCAAGGCATTTGCCAAGGCCCCGCATTGGAGGAAGGTCAAGCGGAGTGCTGCAGGGATCGGTGCTGGGTCCATCTATATCAATGATCTGGGTAATTGCATCAGCAAATTTGCAGATGACACCAGGATTGGGAATGTAGTGGATACAGCTTTCCGCAGGATCTGGACCAGCTGGAAAAATTGGCTGATAAACAGCAGATGAAACTTAATGCAGGCAAGTGTGAGATGTTGCGCGTGGGTAGGTTCCACCAGAGTAGGTCTTACACAGTGAACGGTAGGGCACTAAGGAGTGTGGTAAAACAAAGGGATCTGGGATACAGGTCCCTAAATCATTGAAAGTGGTGGCTCAGGTTGATAGGGTTGTAAAGAAAGCTTTTGGCACACTGACCTTCATAAATAGAAGTACTGAGTACAGGAGATGGGATGTTATGTTATTATTTACATCTTTCCTGTGCACATTAATGGTAATTGCTGAGTCCTAATCACCATTAATGTGCGCAGGAAAGATGTAAATATTGTTGAAAGAGTACAGATAAAATTTACAAGAATGATGCTGGGTCTGGAGGACTTGACTTGTAAGGAAAGATTGAATAGGCTAGGGCTATATTCCTTGGATCATAGAAGATTAAAAAGAGATTTGATAGCGATATACAAAATTATGAGACCTATAGATAGGGTATTTGCAAGCAGGCCTTTTCCACTGATGTTAGTTGGGACTTCAATTAGAGGTCATAGGTTAAAGGTGAAAGGTGAACAGTTTGAGGGAAACATGAGGGGAAACTTCTTCACTCAGAAGGTGGTGAGAGTATGGACGAGCTACAAATGCAAGTGGCTCATGTGAGCTCAATTTCAGTGTTTAAGAGAAGTTCGCATAGGTACATGGATGGTGGGGGTATGGAGGGCTAGGTCTGGGTGCAGGTCGATGGGATTCAGCAGTTTAGTGGGCCTGTTTTTATGCTGCACTTTTCTAAGGCTCAATAACTGTATGAGCTGAAGAGTCCTTGAAAGTGAGTCCATTGGTTGTGGGGTGAGTTGTTATCCCCTCTGTTCAAGAACCTGATGGTTGAGGTATAATAACTGCTCCTGAACCTGGAGGTGTGGTTCCTAAGGTTCCTGTACCTCCTTCCTGATGGCAACAAGAAGAGGGCATGGCCTGTATGGTGGGGTCTTTGATAAAGATGCTGCTTTCCTGTAACAGCGCTTCATGTAGATGTGCTCAATGGTGGGGAGGGCTTTACCCATGATGGACTTGGCTGTACCCACTACCTTTTGTTCCTCCTGTGTGTGTGTGTGTGTGTTGATAGAAGTTTCCAGTAACTGCAGAAACTCTTGTGCTTAAACCTTTGTATTTTAGCTCAGAACCTTTCGCCTAAGTGAACAGAAATGGTTCAAAGAAAAGAAGTTCAAGGTTATCTTTATTATCAAAGTATGTACACAGAATACAACTCTGGGATTTGTCTTCTCCAGATAGCCATAAAAGACAGAAAACCCATGGAAATTGTTGCGCAGCACCCCCCCCCCCGCACATGAAAAAGCAAAAGAAACAAACTCACATTAAAAACTAACAGATCGCCCACCAGGATACGGCAGCTAAAACATCAAACCCCTAATTTCCCCCCCACTCCAACCTCTTCCTTGCACAAAAACTAACAGATCGTCCACCGGGACACAGCAGCTAAGATATCAGACCCCTAATCCCCAGGCTGCTCCTATACAAAAACAGCAATAAAAACGTGAAACACCCAACCCCTCCCTCACTCACCCAAATAAAATAACATGTCACCCTCCCACCATCGGCAGCAAGAATGAAAACAGAAAAAAACTGAAGGAGACCAATATAAGCTACAGTCCACACCAATAATCACGTCTTGGAATTTCGAAAACATCTTCCCGTCAGCATCGAGGAGAGTGACAACTCGAACTCAGTCCTTCTGTGGGGCTTTCATCCGCTGAGAAGTGTTAATTGGCCAACACTGAAAGTGTTGTTAATTGAACGCAGCAGGCCAGGCAGCATCCATAGGAAGAGGCTTGGTCGACGTTTCGGGCCAAGACCCTTTGTCAGGACTAACTGAAGGAAGAGATGGTAAGAGATTTAAGAGGGGAGATGGAGATCTGAAATGATAGGAGAAGACAGGAGGGGGAGGGAGGGAGCCAAGAACTGGACAGGTGATTGGCAAAAGGTTGGCAAAAGGGATACAAGGCTGGAGAAGGGAGAGGATCATGGAACGGGAGGCCTAGGCAGAAAGAAAGGGGGAGGGGAGCCCAGAAGATGGAGAATAGGCAAGGAGTTATAGTGAGAGGGACAGAGGGAGAAAAAGAGAGAGAAAAGGGGAGGGGGAATATATAAATAAATAAGGGATGGGGTACGAGGGGGAGGTGGGGCATTAGCGGAAGTTTGAGAAGTCAATGTTCATGCCATCAGGTTGGAGGCTACCCAGACGGAATATAAGGTGTTGTTCCTCCAACCTGAGTGTGGCTTCATCTTTACAGTAGAGGAGGCCGTGGATAGACATATCAGAATGGGAATGGGACATGGAATTAAAATGTGTGACCACTGGAAGATCCTGCTTTCTCTGGCGGACAGAGCGTCTGCGTCGGGTCTCGCCAATATATAGAAGGCCACACCGGAAGCACTGGACTCAGTATATCACACCAGCCAACTCACAGGTGAAGTGTCGCCTCACCTGGAAGGACTGTCTGAGGTCCTGAACGGTGGGAGGGAGGAAGTGTAAAGTCATGTGTAGTACTTGTTCCCCTTACAAGGATAAGTGCCAGGAGGGAGATAATTTGTCAGGACTATGTCCTTTGTAACCCATCCCTTATTTATTTATTTATTTATTATTCTCCTCCCCCCCCCCCCCGTCTCTTTTTTTTCTCCCTCTGTCCCTCTCACTATAACTCCTTGCCTGCTCTCCATCCTCTGGGCTCCCCTCCTCCTTTCTTTCTCCCTGGGCTTGCTGTCCCATGATCCTCTCATATCCCTTTTGCCAATCAACTTTCCAGCTCTTGGCTCCATCCCTCCCCCTCCTGTCTTCTCCTATCATTTTGGATCTCCTCCTCCCCCTCCCACTTTCAAATCTCTTACTAGCTCTGCTTTCAGTTAGACCTGACGAAGGTTCTCAGCCGGAAACGTCGACTGTACCTCTTCCTAGAGATGCTGCCTGGCCTGCTGCGTTCACCAGCATTTTTTGTGTGTGTTGCTTGAATTTCCAGCATCTGCAGATTTCCTTGTGTTTGCGTGGTGTTGTGAATTGGCTGTTTTACTGGATGTATGTAAAAGAGGTGTTGTTCTGAGAATATATGAACTCAATGTCTGACAGCTGTTTCTTGTATACATTATTTTTTTTTGCATAAAGTAGCTGCAGCTGTTATATTGATGTAATTGAAAAGCACTGACTGATTCTTCAAAATGCATCACACGAAATTTACCACGCTATATCAAAGGAATAGTTGAAGTGCTCGAAGCATTTGTCAGAGAGAGAGCAAGAGATAGAGCAATTGCAAGTTTCTGGGTGTCAGTATCTCTGGGGACCTAACCTGCAGCCATCATATGGATGCAGCTATAAAGAAGACATGACAGCGGCTGCATTTCATTTAGGAGTTCGAGGATATTTGGCATGTCACCAAAGATACTTGCAAATTTCTACAGGTGTACTGTGGAAAGCATTCTAACTGGCTGCATCACTGTCTCATATGGGGATGGGGGGGCGGGTTCCTACTGCACAGGATCGAAGTAGGCTGCAGAGTTGTAAAATTAGTTGGCTCCGTCATGGGCACCAGCCTCCATAGTATCCAGGTCTTTAAGGAGCAATGTCTCAAAAAGGCAGCGTCCATCATTAAGGACCCCCATCACCCAGGTCATGCCCTCTTCTCATTGCTACCATCAGGAAGGAGGTACAGGAGCCTCAAAGATCCAGGAACAGCTTCTTTCTCTGTGCCATTCGATTTCTGAATGGACATTGAACCTATGAACCCTACCTCACTACTTTGTTAATTTCCTTTCTTTTGGCACTATTTATTTAACTATTTTAAATATATATATTTACAATAATTCAGTTCTTCTCTCATTATTATGTATTGCATTGTACTGCTGCCACAAAGTTAACAAATTTCATGACATATGCCAATGATATATGTTGGCGCGTGGCCAAGTGGTTAAGGCGTTCGTCTAGTGATTTGAAGGTCGCTAGTTCGAGCCTTGGCTGAGGCAGTGTGTGTGTCCTTGAGCAAGGCACTTAACCGCACATTGCTGGCGCAAATCCATGGTCTCACGAGATTAACGGATGCCTATTATTATGCCAGTGATACTAAACCTGGTTCTGATTCTGATTCTAAGTTAGGCAGATAGTTTGTTGATATGGAGCATCATGCCTCTGAAATAGCACAGCACTCCCAGCTGGTGTTTTCAAAGATGGTGTGCATGTTTTAAAAATATCTGGTTTGCAGGTTTATTGGTATGACTGGAATATAGGGTAATAAGTTTACAGAAGAGTGGCAGGGTGGAAATATGTCCCTACCAAAGGAAGTGCAAGGCAATCCTTCCCTCTTCTAGCCTGCAGGTCACCCTTGGGCAAGGTATAGCACCTTCTTAGACCCCACCCACCTCCCCCCATCAGGGTCATGTGAAGCCATGGGAGCAGGTGGTGGATGGTCGTATGAGCAGCTGGTGCAGATCACAAGTCCTGGTGATGCGACCACTGATGCCAGGGAGGCAATCTGTAAAGAGTCTTGAAAAAGGTTGAGGGTAGAAACCTACAGCATAATACAGGCCCTTCGGCCCACAAAGTTGTGCCAAACATTACCCATAGCCCTCTAGTTTTCTAAGCTCCGTGTACCGATCCAAAAGTCTCTTAGTCATAGTCATAATTTATTAATCCCGGGGGAAATTGGTTTTTGTTACAGTTGCTCCATAAATAATAAAAAGTAATAGAACCATAAATAGTTAAATAGTAATATGTAAATTATGCCAGTAAATTATGAAATAAATCCAGGACCAGCCTATTGGCTCAGGATGTCTGACCCTCCAAAGGAGGAGTTGGCCACAGGCAGGAATGACTTCCTATGATGCTCAGTGCTGCATCTTGGTGGAATGAGTCTCTGGCTGAATGTACTCCTGTGCCCACCCAGTACATTATGTAGTGGATGGGAGACATTGACCAAGATGGCATGCAACTTAGACAGCATCCTCTTTTCAGACACCACCGTCAGAGAGTCCAGTTCCATCCCCACAACGTCACTGGCCTTACGAATGCGTTTGTTGATTCTGTTGGTGTCTGCTACCCTCAGCCTGCTGCCCCAGCACACAACAGCAAATATGATCGCACTGGCCACCACAGACTCGTAGAACATCCTCAGTATCGTCCAGCAGATGTTAAAGGACCTCAGTCTCCTCAGGAAATAGAGACGGCTCTGACCCTTCTTGTAGACAGCCTCAGTGTTCTTTGACCAGTCCAGTTTATTGTCAATTCGTATCCACAGGTATTTGTAATCCTCCACCATGTCCACACTGACCCCCTGGATGGAAACAGGGGTCACCGGTACCTTAGCTCTCCTCAGGTCTACCACCAGCTCCTTAGTCTTTTTTACATTAAGCTGCAGATAATTCTGCTCACACCATGTGACAATGTTTCCTACCGTAGCCCTGTACTCAGCCTCATCTCCCTTGCTGATGCATCCAACTATGGCAGAGTCATCCAAAAACTTCTGAAGAGGACAAGACTCTGTGCAGTAGTTGAAGTCCGAGGTGTAAATGGTGAAGAGAAAGGGAGACAAGACAGTCCCCTGTGGAGCCCCAGTGCTGCTGATCACTCTGTCGGACACACAGTGTTGTAAGCACACGTACTGTGGTCTGCCAGTCAGGTAATCAAGAATCCATGATACCAGGGAAGCATCCACCTGCATCGCTGTCAGCTTCTCCCCCTGTAGAGCAGGGCGGATGGTGTTGAACGCACTGGGGAAGTCAAAAAACATGACCCTCACAGTGCTCGCTGGCTTGTCCAGGTGGGCGTAGACACAGTTCAGCAGGAAGACGATGGCATCCTGAACTCCTAGTCAGGGCTGGTAGGTGAACTGGAGGGGACTAAGTGTGGCCTGACCCTTAAAAGACCCTATCGTATCCGCCTCTACTGCCGTTGCTGGCAGCCCATTCCATGCATTCACCACTCTCTGTGTAAAAAAAACTTAACCCTGATATCTCCTCTGTACCTACTCCCCAGCACCTTAAATGTATGTTCTCTTGTGGCAACCATTTCAGCCCTGGGAAAAAGCCTCTGACTATCTACACGATCAGTGCCTCTCATCATCTTGTACACCTCTATCAGGTCACCTACAAGGATCACCCGACTTGTAAAGGCATTGCCCAGAAGATTGCAATGGCAAACCACTTCTGTAGAAAAAATTTTTTACCAGGAGCAATCATGGATAAGACCATGATCACTTGTATCATATGACATGGCACATAAGGAACAAAATATACAGAGGGAACCCATTCAGCTCTGGAGCCTTTATACCTCATCTTTGTTTTAACTCCATCATGGGGAAGTACAGCAGTAGCCATTTCATGCACCAAGTCCATGCCAGCTGTCAAAGCTCCCACTTACAGTGCTGGATCTTAATACTTTTCGATCCCTGTGTTTTTTTTTAAGGAGTTCAGGAATGAGTAAGAAATTTTGATTCATTGATTCTTCACAATTGTTTATTTTTAAAGTTTAAACAAAAATGCAGAGCATTTGAAACTAAATAAGGAGCTGAGACGTAAAGCAGAGATTCAGTGGATTCAATGAATAGAAGAAAGGATGGCATCTCAGAAAAATCCATCACATTTATAATCCAGTTAACAGAAATTGTTATGACCAAAGTGCATGACCATACACTTTCCAACATTGTATTTCATTTGCCACTTTGCCCATTCCCCTAAACTATCTAAGTCTCTCTGCAGGCTCCCTATTTCCTCAATACTACCTGCTCCTCCACCTATCTTTGTATTATCAGCAAATTTAGCCACAAATCCATTAATCCCACGGTCCAAATCATTGACATACATCATAAAAAGCAGCGGTCCCAACACCGACCCCTGTGGACTCCACTGGTAACCGGCAGCCAGCCAGAATAGGATTCCTTTATTCCCACTCTGTGTTCTGCCGATCAGCCAATGTTCCATCAATGCTAGTAATTCCATGGGCTCTTATTTTTCTAAGCAGCCTCATGTGCAGCACCTTGTCAAAGGCTTTCTGAAAATCCAAGTACAGCACATGTACTACATCTCCTTTGTCTACCCTGCTTGCAATTTCCTCAAAAAATTGCAGTAGGTTAGTCAGGCAGGATTTTCCTTTCAGGAAACCATGCTGGCTTTGGCCTATCTTGTCATGCGCCTCCAGGTATTCCATAATCTCACCCCTAACAATCAATTCCACCAACTTCCCAACCACTGGTGTCAGGCTATAGTTTCCTTTCTGCTGCCTCCCACTGTTCTTAAATAGTGGAGTAACATTTGCAATTTTCCAGTCATCCGGTACAATGCCAGAATCTATTGATTCTTGAAAGATCATTGTTAATACCTCTGCAATCTCTCCAGCTACTTCCTTCAGAACCCGAGGGTGCATTCCATCAGGTCCAGGAGATTTATCCACCCTCAGACCATTAAGCTTCCTGAGCACCTTTTCAGTTGTAATTTTCACTGCACATATTTCACTTCCCTGACACTCTTGAATGTCCGGTATACTGCAGGTGTCTTCCACTGTGAAGACTGATACAAAATACGCATTCAGTTCCTCTGCCTTCTCTGTGTCTCTCATTACAATATCTCCAGCGTCATTTTCTATTGGTCGTATATCTACCTTCAACTCTCTTTTACCCTTTATATACTTAAAAAAGCTTTTAGTATCTTCTTTGATATTAGTTGCCAGCTTCCTTTCATAATTCATCTTTTGTCTTCCTCTCTGTCCTTTTTGAAACATCTGAAGCCTGGCACTCTAAGTAGCCATTCCTGCCCTGAGCCATCCAAGTCTCTGTAATGGCCACAATGTCATTGCTCCAAGTACTGATCCATGCTCTAAGCTCATCCGCTTTGTTCATGATACTCCTTGCATTAAAATTGACACACCTCAAACCATCAGTCTGAGCGTATCCCTTCTTTATCACCTGTCTATTCTCCCTCTCACACTGTCTACAAGCTTTCTCGATTTGTGAGCCAACCACCCCTTCTTCCGTCTCTTCAGTTCTGTTCCCACCCTCTAGCGATTCTAGTTTAAACTCTCCCCGGTAGCCTTAGCAAACCTCTCTGCTGGGATATTGGTCCCCCTGGGATTCAAGTGCAACCCGTACAGGTCACTCCTGCCCCAAAAGAGGTCCCAATGATCCATAAATCTAAATCCCTGCCCTCTGCTCCAATCCCTCAGCCACGCATTTATCCTCCATCTCACTCTATTCCTATACTCACTGTCACGTGGCACAGGCAATAATCCCGAGATTACTAGCTTTGAGTTCCTGCTTCTCAACTTCCTTCCTAACTTCCTGTAGTCGGTTTTCAGGACCTCCTCCCTTTACGTACCTATGTCGTTGGTACCAATATGTACCATGACCTCTAGCTGTTCACCTTCCCACTTCAGGACATCTTGAACGCGATCAGAAACATCCTGGACCCTGGCACCTGGGAGGCAAACTACCATCTGTGTTTTTTCCCTGCGTCCACAGAATGGCCTGTCTGACCTCTAACTGTAGAGTCCCCTATTACTGCTGCCATCCTCTTCCTTTCCCTACCCTTCTGAGCCACAGGGCCAGACTCTGTGCCAGAGGTGCGGCCACTGTTGCTTCCCCCAGGTAGGCTGTTTCTCCCCCACCCAACAGTACTCAAACAAGAGTACTTATTGTTCAGGGGGACAGCCATAGAGGTACTCTCTAGTCTCTGACTCTTACCCTTCCCTCTCCTGACTGTTAGCCACTATCTGTCTCCTGAGTCCCTGGTGTGACTACCTGCCTATAGCTCCTCTCTATCACCTCCTCACTTTCCCTGACCAGACAAAGGTCATCGAGCTACAACTCCAGTTCCCTAACCTGGTCCCTAAGGAGCTGCAGCTCAACACACCTGGCGCAGATGTGGCCGTCCAGGAGGCTGGGAGTCTCCCGGATATCCCACATCTGTCACCCAGTACAGAACACCAGCCTCACAGACATACAAACGTACTTCCTGTTTGTATCCTTCACAAGTAACTTACCTGGTCTCGACCTGTTATCGCCAAAGCTGTCCTACTCAATCGCCCGCTCCTCCAACACCCGCCTGTCTTCTTTTTAAACTCTTCCTGCCAGTCTAACTCACTGGCATCCATGCGCCTACGCAGTCGTTCCTCGATTTTGCCCTGCTGTGTGATGAATTGAGGCTGAGCCTATGGGCTTGCTTTGGTTGTTCTGGGCTTCGTGTCTGTGAACTTCAGAATAGAGACATGTCCTTTTAGAACAGAGTTTCTTTAGCTAGAGAGTGGTAATAGGGAGTCTGTGGAATTTGTTGTCACAAGCAGCTGTGGAGGCCAAATCGATATGAATATTTAGGTAAGAGGTTGCTAAGTTCTTGAATAGTTGTGGCACCAGTTGGAATGCTCATCACAGTACATGTGGAAATTTCTGAGTGTTTATGATGAAGGGCTTGGAGCATATTATTTGATAATGTTGCTCCACCATGCTGCTGCAGTGACACTAGGTGGCAGAAATAGTCCACTGCATTAACCTCACATAACACTGGTCCTTCAAGTTCCTGTCATTGTCAAGTGAAAGTCAAGTTTATTGTCATATGCACAAATAATGTTGTATACACGAGCTCAATGGGAAGCTTACTTGCAGCAGCATTCATGGGAAAATCTAAATTTAAAATTTATGCAGAAGTTATCATAGTCATAGTCATACTTAATTGATCCCGGGGGAAATTGGTTTTCATTACAGTTGCACCATAAATAATAAATAGTAATAAAACCATAAATAGTTAAATAGTAATATGTAAATTATGCCAGTAAATTATGAAATAAGTCCAGGACCAGCCTATTGGCACAGTGTGTCTGACCCTCCAAGGGAGGAGTTGTAAAGTTTGATGGCCACAGGCAGGAATGATTTCCTATGACACTCTGTGCTGCATCTTGGTGGAATGAGTCTCTGGCTGAATGTACTCCTGTGCCCACCCAGTACATTATGTAGTGGATGGGAAACATTGACCAAGATGGCGTGGAACTTGGACAGCATCCTCTTTTCAGACACCACCGTCAGAGAGTCCAGTTCCATCCCCACAACATCACTGGCCTTGCGGATGAGTTTGTTGATTCTGTTGGTGTCTGCTACCCTCAGCCTGCTGCCCCAGCACACAACAGCAAACATGATCGCACTGGCCACCACAGACTCGTAGAACATCCTCAGCATCGTCCGGCAGATGTTAAAGGACCTCAGTCTCCTCAGGAAATAGAGAGGGCTCTGACCCTTCTTGTAGACAGCCTCAGTGTTCTTTGACCAGTCCAGTTTATTGTCAATTCGTATCCCCAGGTATTTGTAATCCTCCACCATGTCCACACTGACCCCCTGGATGGAAACAGGGGTCACCGGTACCTTAGCTCTCCCCAGGTCTACCACCAGCTCCTTAGTCTTTTTCACATTAAGCTGCAGATAATTCTGCTCACACCATGTGACAAAGTTTCCTACCACAACCCTGTACTCAGCCTCATCTCTCTTGCTGATGCATCCAACTATGGCTGAGTCATCAGAAAACTTCTGAAGATGGCAAGACTCTGTGCAGTAGTTGAAGTCCAAGGTGTTAATGGTGAAGAGAAAGGGAGACAAGACAGTCCCCTGTGGAGCCCCAGTGCTGCTGATCACTCTGTCGGACACACAGTGTTGCAAGCACACGTACTGTGGTCTGCCAGTCAGGTAATCAAGAATCCATGACACCAGGGAAGCATCCACCTGCATCGCTGTCAGCTTATACAGGTGTCCCTGCTTTTCGAACATTCGCTTTACGAAACCTCACTGTTACGAAAGACCTACATTAGTACCCTGTTTTCACTTTCAGAAGGTGTTTTCACTGTTACGAAAAAATTCAGCGCGCGAAAAAAATCAGCGCACGCCCCAAGCAGCCATTTGCAAGATGAGTTCTATGGGTGTTGGAAAAGCCTGAAAGAGCTGGTAAGGGTGTTACACTTAGCGTAAAACTAGACATAATTAAGCGTTTCGATCGTGGTGAACGAAGTAAGGACAAAGTGAGTTTGGCTTGTGGAAGGTGATGAACATGATGTTGAAAAGGTTTTGGCATCCCATGACCAAGAACTGATAGATGAAGAGCTGATGCAATTGGAAGAGGAAAGGATAACAATCGAAACCGAATGCAGTAGCGAAATGAACATGAAGCAACTGCGTGAGATTTTCGCTGCAATGATAAGTACGACTTTAATTTTGAAAGGGTACGTAGGTTTAGGAGATATTTGCAGCATGATTTGAGTCCTTACAAAGAACTGTGTGATAGAAAAATACGTGAGGCTCAGCAGTCAAGCAAGCCTTCCATATCAACCACAGCAGATGACGAAACTCGACCTTGGACATCGAGGCGGGCAGTCATAGGAGAAGATGAGCCGCCTGCTCTAATGGAAATAGACGACGAGATGACACCCCAGTGTCCCACCACCCCAACACCCAGGCCGCGGACAGATACCGTACCGATTTGCGGAGAATGCAGCAGTAGCCGGGAGGCACACAGCACATCTTTAAGAAAAAAGCCAAAATAAACATGCTAATTAATTAGGTGCCGCCCCGCACTTAAATGTCGGCTCAGATCAAAGGCGACGCAATTGGCACTGATCTGGGCCGACAATTACGAGCCGGGCAGCACCTAATTAATTAGCATGTTTATTTCGGCTTTTTTCTTAATGATGTGCTGGGTGCCTCCCGGCTACCGCTGTACCCCTGCATGCTTCGTGGTTCGGTATCTGTCGGCGGCCTGGAGGGTGGGGGTCACAGCACCACCCCAACCTGCGACGACTCAGTCTAACACACCATCGTCAGTGTGCTCTGCGCTGTCTTCCCAATTCCGGTAAGTGATATTACACTGTACATATATTATTTCTACTTTATATCGGCTGTGTATTTTCACGCATTATTTGATATGATTTGGCAGCTTCATAGCTTAAAGATTACTGGAGAGCGCTTGCGCTGGGTTTTTGCCAACAGCGCTTGCGTGAGATTTTCTGCCGACGGCGCTTGCGTGAGATTTTCGCTACGGAGAACAGTTCAGTAATGATTGTGGAAAAGTATTTCTACTTTATATAGGCTGTGTATTTATCATATCATTCCTACTTTTACTATATGTTACTGTTATTTTAGGTTTTATGTGTTATTTGGCATGATTTGGTAGGTTATTTTTGGATCTGCGAACGCTCACAAAATTTTCCCATATAAATAAATGGTAATTGTTTCTTCGCTTTACGACATTTCGGCTTACGAACCGTTTCATAGGAACGCTCTACCTTCGGATGGCGGGGGAAACCTGTACTGGAAAAATACAATTAGAACAGGAAAATCTACAAAGTCCATTTTCATGCTAAGAGATCATAGTGTTGCTAAGCTGTAGTGATTAGAGTTGTGACAATTTTTTCAAGAAATTAATGTTTGAGGGTAAATAGCTGTTCCTGAGCCAAGTGGAGTGGGATTTCAGGCTTCTAAGCCTCCTGGCCGATTGGTAGCTGTGAGAAGCTGCCCATTAGGAGTTTGCACGTCCTCCCATGGTTGCGTGGATTTCTTCCAGATGTTCTAGTTTCCTCCCACGGTCCAAAGATGTATCTGTTCGTAGGTTAATTGATCAAAGGTTCATTTTCAACTCTGAAATTCTTCAATTCTCTGTGTAGGCATGAAACCAAGAAAGAAAGAAAAGACAGGCAGCACAATGATCAACCCCAAAAGCCCTCCACCCACATGAAAAAAATGAACAAAATAGATCAAGTACATCAACCCCCAAATTCCACCCCCCACACAGAAAAAACGAACTAGAATAGAACAGGCACACCAACCGCGAAATCCCTCCACCTGCACAAAAAACAAACAAAATGGATCAGACGCATCAACCCCCAAATCCCCCTCCCCCACAAAAAGTACTGAGAAGATCAGGTGAAAAAAAACACAATATAAAAACTATAAAACTGAAAATAGAGTCTATAGTCAAAAATCCAAAAAGCAGAAAAAAAACTGCATAATACCCTCTGGGCCTGGGCGTAGCGGAAGGCTCTGCCCTCTTCGGTACAGAGCAATCGATCAAAAGACGGGCAGCCACGCTCACCCTCTGCACTCACTTCAATGCTTCAATCTCCCTCGTTCCTTTAAACGGTGAACAATGGGAGCTTAATCAGTGTAATGGAGTCAAATATCGGCTTGTACCCCATCCTGCAGCCTGCCCGTTACAAGGTTCATGCACAATGCCTCTTGGAATCCTCTCAGAGACTGTAGAGTGCTGGAACACCCAAATCATCTCCAAACTTCTGCTCTTGCCTCGCTGTTTCAATCTCCCTTGTTGCTTTAATCGGCGAACAATGGAAGCTATAATTGGCGAAATGGGATCAAATATGGTCTTGCACGCCATCCTGTAGGCTTCTCACCACGAGGTTTGCTCATGCTGCCTTTGCTCCTGGAATCCTCTCAGAGACTGCAGAGTGCTGAGGCACCCAAACGATCCCCAAACAGCAAAACATGACAGTTCAGAATCACATTCAAGACAAGAAACAAACTCAAAGACATAAAGGAAGTGGAGGAAAAAACTGGTTTCATGATCTATCCAGAAGCTACCGACCAAAGAAACATTGTATGCAGATGCCATCTTGACTGGATTCAAGAGCTTATATTGTCCAGCATTAAATTGGGGGATTGCTCGGCAACCTGGCTTGAATGACCAGAAGGTGACAGGAGGAACGTGTAGGAGGGCTGTCAGTTATATGCTTCACACAGGGAGTGATGGGTGTATGCAACACCCTGCCAGGGCTGGTGGTATAGTCAGATACATTCATCAGTAGAGCTGCTAATGAAACTACAGGACACCCAAGTTTATTCAGTCATCAGTCACGGTTGTTCGTTCATTGTATTAAGTACATCGTACAGCACGGGACAGGCACTTCAGCCCACGATGTTGTGCTGACCTTTTAACCTACTCAAAGGTCATTCTAACCCATCCCTCCTACATGGTCCTCCATTTCTCTTTCATCCCTTTGCCATGTATTATCAAAGAGTTTCTTAAATGCTCCTAATGTATCTGCATAATGCATCGGCTGGTGGAGTGGAGTTACGTCTCTGCCACTGGACAGGGTGTAGCACCTGCTTAGCCCAACTGGCAGCCCCTCCCAATCAGCATCACGTGAAGCCACGGTTGGAGGTGGTGGATGGTCTTATGAACAGCTGATGCATATCACAAGTCCTGGTTATATGACCACTGATGCCAGGCAGACAATCTCTGAAGAGGATTGATAATGGTTGGGGTCACCAGTCTTGTAAAGACACTGCCCAAAAGAAGGGAATGGAAAACCACTTCTGTAGGAAAATTTGCCTAGAAATCATGGTCATGGAAAGACCATGATCGTCCATGTCATAGACATGACACATCAGGGTTATGTGACTCCATAACATGTTGTCTATTCCTGATGTTCTTGTTGGGTTTTGGGTCCTACTGATAACAGTTGTCTCTTGCTATGCAGAACATTAGATCTGATTATAGTCACAGAATATTTGGGGGACAGAGAGCAATTATCTTACTTTCCCATAAAGTATCATGCAAGGAGATTTCCAACTTTTCAGTTGAGGGAATGATAGGACAAAGATCAAAGAAAAAAATTGTTGCTGGGTTTGAAAGGATGTGAGGAAACACAGATCTAAGTTAATTTATTATCAGAGTACATACATGTCTCCATATACAACCCTTGGATTCATTTTCCTGCGGGCAATCATAGCAAATACAAGAAACAGTAGAATCAATGAGAGACCACATCTTACAGAACAGATGACAACCATCTGTCATCTGGGAATAAATTGTGCAAATATAAAAGAGTATGAAGAAAAATGAAATAATAATTCTATGATCAAGGACATAAGATGAAGATCCTTGATGATGAGTCCGTAGGTTTCGGGAACAATTCAGGATTAGGGTGAGTGAAGTTATCCTCTTTGATTCAAGAGCCTAATGATTGTGTGGTAGTAACTGTCCCTGAAGCTGGTGGTGTGAGTCCTGAGGCTCCTGTACCACCTTCCTAATGGCAGCAGTAAGAAGAGAGTATAGTTTGGATGGTGGGTTCCCTAGATGACAGATGGTGCTTTCCTGCGACAATGCTCCATTTAGATCTGCTCAGTGTTGGGGAGGGCTTTACCTGTGATGGAGTGAGCCGTATCCACGACCTTTTGTAGGCTTTGCCATTCAAGGGCATTGGTGCTTCCATACTAGGCTGTGATGTAGCCAGACAACACACCTCCAGAAGTTTGTCAAAGTTTTAGATGCCATATTGAATCTCCACATGGCAGAAAGTAGAGGTAGTAGCAGATGTACTGCTGTGCTTTCTTCATAATTGCAGTTGCATGCTGGGCCCAGGACAGGTCCTCTGAAATAATAACACCTAGGAATTTTAAGTTGCTGACCCTCCCCACCTCTTATTCTCCAGTGAAGACTGGCTCATGGACCTGTGGTTCCCTTCTCCTGAAGTCAACAATTAGCTCCTTGGTGTTGTTGACACTGAGTGAGAGGTTGTTGTTATGACACCACTCAGCTACATTTTCAAACTCCCTCTTATTTGCTGATTCATCACCACCTTTGATTTGGCCTACGACAGTGGTGCCGTCAGCAAACTTAAATATGGCATTAGAGCTGTGCTTAGCCACACAGGCATACGTGCAAAGCAAGTAGTGTGAAGGGGTGGGGGCTCTAACCGCACAGCCTTGTTTGTTGGATTTATTAATACCAACATATGACATATGTTGGTTTGTGGTAACAGTACAGTGCAAGATATTTAAAAACAAGAGATAATAAAAACAAATAAGTCATGTGAAAGAGATGTAGTGAATTCAACAGTTCATGGACAATTTAGAAATCTGATTTAGGAGGGGAAGAAGTTATTCCTAAAATGTTGAATGTAGTTCCATAATGGTAGCAATAGATCTTCAGAATCCTGTAGCATCTGCATGATGGTAGCAGTGGGAAGAGGGCACGTCCTGGGTGGTGAGGATTCTAATACATTGGGTCTCATTGATTTCACTACTTAGAGGACACAGAAGAAGCCACCTGGAATAGAGAGTATTAGCTTTCGTGAGAGACTGGACAAACAGGTGGTTTAGTCTGGAGCATTGAGAATGCGTGGATAGTGAGGGTGCTTAATGGTAACCGTGCGGCCGCAAGTCGGGCCATTCTCAGGTTGATGGAGCAATACATAGAAGGGTGCAGAGAAGATTTACAAGGATGTTGCCTGGATTGGGGAGCATGCCTTATGTGAATAGGTTGAGTGAACTCAGCCTTTTCTCCTTGGAGCGACGGAGGATGAGAGGTGACCTGATAGAGGTATATAAGATAATGAGAGGCATTGATCGTGTGGATAGTCAGAAGCTTTTTCCCAGTGCTGAAATGGCTAGCACAAGAGGGCATAGTTTTAAGGTACTTGGAAGCAGGTACAGAGGAGATGTCAGGGGTAAGTTTTTTACTCAGAGAGTGGTGAGTGCGTGGAATGGGCTGCCGGCGATGGTGGTGGAAGCAAAAACCATGGGGTCTTTTAAGAGACTCCTGGATAGGTACATGGAGCTTAGAAAAATAGAGGGCTATGGGTAAGCCTAGGTAGTTCTAAGGTAAGGACATGTTCGGCACAGCTTTGTGGGGCAAAGGGCCTGTATTATGCTGTAGGTTTTCTATGTTTCTATACCACGTGCTCTGTCTCGGTAGCCTCCAACTGGATGGCATAAGCATCAATTCCTCATGGTATCTCCTTTTCAGAAAGGTTCCTTCTTCTCCATCCCTTTACTTTTTCAATACTTTTTCCATTAATCACCTCCCAGCATTTTACTTCATCCCCTCTACCCCACCCATGTGGCTTCACCTATCACTTTCTAGCTTGCCCTCTTTCCCCTCTTTCCCCCTTCCACCTCACTCTGGTATTTCCCTCCCCCCCCACCCCCCCCCGCCAGCCCTGAAGCTCAAAACGGCAACTGTTTATCTATTTCCAGAGATGCTGCCTGACCTACTGCGTTCCTCCAGCATTTTGTGCATGTTGCTCTGGATTGGCCTTTCTGTTTGATGAACATGTGGTATCAGAAAGATATAAATACATGCACAGTCTTATTAATACGTAATACTCTATCTGTCATTTGAGCATGTGATTTGTTTCTGTCTGAATTCAATGATTAGTCATAGTTGGAATTTGAGTTGCAGGGGTTTGTTCTACATAGCTATTGAGTAAGGCAGCAAATAATTATTTCATCACCAAATCTCAGGCATCAAATATATTTTTTAAAGATTAGCTTTATTTATTATGATTATTATTATTATTTCTGATGTATTTGCACAGTTTATTGTCTTCTGCACTCTGGTTGAACGCCCTAGTTGGGTGGTCTTTCATTGATTCTGTTATGGTTATTATTCCATAGATTTACTGAGTTTGTACACAAGAAAATGGACCTCAGGATACTTCGATTATAAAAGTACTTTGTCATATGTATATCAAAACATACAGTGAAGTGTGTCGTTATGTGTCAACGGCCAACAGAGTCCGAGGATGTGCGTGGGGGCAACCTAATGTCGTCCCACCAATATAGCATGCCCATAACTCACTCACCCTAACCTGTAACAAACGAGAAAATCTGCAGATGCTGGAAGTCCAAACAACACACACAAAGTGCTGGAGGAACTCAGCAAGCCAGGTAGCATCTATGGAAAAGAGTATAGTCAATGTTTCAGGCCAAGATCCTTCGTCAGGAGTCCTGATGAAGAGTCTTGGCCGGAGGCATCAACTGTACTCTTTTCTATAGGCGCTGCCTGGCCTGCTGAGTTCCTCCAGCATTTTGTGTGTGTTTGACCCTAAATAACCTATATGTCTTTGGAATGTGGGAGGAAACTGGAACACCCGGAGGAAACCTGTGTGGTTATGGGGAAATGTACAAACTCCTTACAAACAGCAGCTGGAATTGAATTTTGATCGGTGGCCCTGTGAAGCTTTATATGGTTCACTATATGCTATCAAGTCAGGTTAAATTTATTGTCATTTAACTATATACAGTGGCATGCAAAAGTTTGGGCACCCCGGTCAAAATTTCTGTTACTGTGAATAGCTAAGCAAGTAAAAGATGAACTGATTTCCAAAAGGCATAAAGTTAAAGATGACACATTTCTTTAATATTTTAAGCAAGAAAACTTTTTTATTTCTATCTTTTACAGTTTGAAAATAACAAAAAAGGAAAAGGGCCCGAAGCAAAAGTTTGGGCACCCTGCATGGCAGTACTTAGTGACACCCCCTTTGGCAAGTATCACAGCTTGTAAACGCTTTTTGTAGCCAGCTAAGAGTCTTTCAATTCTTGTTTGGGGGATTTTCGCCCATTCTTCCTTGCAAAAGGCTTCTAGTTCTGTGAGATTCTTGGGCACTACTCTTTTGTGCAAGCGAGCTAGCTGGAGTGTTTGCTGACATCTTCAACTGCTCCTTGCTTCAGTCTAAGATCCCCTCGTGTTTTAAGAAGGCAACGATAATCCCGGTGTCGAAGAAGAGCAAGGTGGCATGCCTGAATGACTGTCGACCTGTGGTTCTGACATCAATTGCTATGAAGTGCTTCGAGCGATTGGTTATGGCACACATTAACCACAGCCCCTACCGGTCAACCTCAATGTTTTGTAGTTCGCCTACCGGAGCAACGGGTCAACTGCAGATGCCATCTCTGTGGCCCTACATTCCTCCTTAGAACACCTGGAGAATAAGGATGCATATGTAAGGCTCCTTTTCATTGACTACAGCTCTGCCTTTAATACCATCATTCCAAATAAACTGATTCCTAAGCTCCGGAACCTGGGCCTTGGCACTCAGATCTGCAGCTGGATCTTCAACTTCCTCACAGACAGGACTCAGGCTGTAAAAATAGGGGGCAAGCTCTCCTCTACAATCATTCTGAGCACCGGTGCCCCACAAACCTGTGTACTCAGCCCCCTGCTGTACTCACTGTTCACCCATGATTGTGTAGCCAAGTTTCCATCAAACTCAATATATAAGTTTGCTAATGACACCACAATTGTAGGCCGTATCTTGGGTAATGATGAGTTTGAGTACAGAGAGGAAATTACGAACCTGGTGGCATGGTGCGAAGACAATAACCTATCCCTTAACGTCAGCAAGGTGAAAGAATTGGTTGTTGACTTCAGAAGGAGTAGTGGACCGCACGACCCAATTTACATCAGTGGTGCGCAAGTGGAACAGGTCAAAAACTTTAAGTTCCTCGGGGTCAATATCACAAATGACCTGACTTGGTGCAACCAAGCAGAGTCCACTGCCAAGAAGGCCCACCAGCGCCTTTACTTAGGAAGCTGAAGAAATTTGGCCTAAAACCCTTGCTAATTTTTATAGATGCACCGTAGAAAACATTCTTCTAGGGTGCGTCACAACGTGGTATGGAGTTGTCCTGTCCAGGACCGGAAGAAGCTGCAGAAGATCGTGAACACGGCACAGCATATCGCACAAACCAATCTTCCATCCTTGGACTCACTTTACACCACATGCTGTCAGAGCAATGCTGCCAGGATAATCAAGGGCACAACCCACCCAGCCAACACACTTTTCGTCCCTCTTCCCTCCGGGAGAAGGCCCAGGAGCTTGAAGACTCGTACGGCCAGATTTGGGAACAGCTTCTCTCCAACTGTGATAAGACTGCTGAACGGATCCTGACCCGGATCTGGGCCGTACCCTCCAAATATCCAGACCTGCCTCTCGGTTTTTTTGCACTACCTTACTTTCCCTTTTCTATTTTCTATTTAGACCTATAATTTAAATTTTTAATATTTACTATCAATTTGTACTCCAGGGAGCACGAAGCGCAGAATCAAATATCGCTGTGATGATTGTACGCTCTAGTATCAATTGTTTGGCGACAATAAATTATAAAGTATCCACAGATTTTTGATGCTGTTTAGGTCGGGGGACTGTGAGGGCCACGGCAAAACCTTCAGCTTGTGCCTCTTGAGGTAGTCTATTGTGGATTTTGAGGTGTGTTTAAGATCATTATCCTGTTGTAGAAGCCATCCTCTTCTTACCTTCAGCTTTTTTACAGATGGTGTGATGTTTGCTTCCAGAATTTGCTGGTATTTAATTGAATTCATTCTTCCCTCTACCAGTGAAATGTTCCCCGTGTCACTGGCTGCAACACAAGCCCAAAGCATGATCGATCCACCCCAGTGCTTAACAGTTGGAGAGGTGTTCTTTTCATGAAATTCTGCACCCTTTTTTTCTCCGAACATACCTTTGCTCATTGCGGCCAAAAAGTTCTATTCAAAAGGTTCAAAGGAACATCTAAACAAGCCTGATGCATTTTGGAAACAAGTCCTGTGGACTGATGAAGTTAAAATAGAACTCTTTGGCTGCAATGAGCAAAGCTATGTTTGGAGGAAAAAAGGGTGCAGAATTTCATGAAAAGAACACCTCTCCTGCTGTGTCTTCTTATTCAGGGAGGTAATATTGCTGGACCAGGTGAGGTCACCTGTGATGTGAACTCTCAGGTACTTGGTGCACCTAATTGTCTCTATGGAGGAGCCATGTGTCCCAGTACGCTACCATGCCACATAGACCTTTCTATTGGACAGTGATAGTGGTAGTTACTTCCATATTAAGCAGACAGTACAGTACATAACATGCATCACTTGAGGTTCAGTGGTATTTCAGATTTCTGGAGCCTGGCTGTGGTGTTGATTGAGGACGTTTCTGGCAGCTTTCTGTATAAGAGCCAGTAACATTATGAAGGATCCCACCCACCGTGCTCATGGACTCTTTGTCCCACTCCCATCAGGGAGGAGGCTATGTAGTATCCATGCCAGGTCCACCAGACTCAAAAACAGTTCCTTTCCCCAAGCAGTAAGGCTGATCAACACCTCCATCCATTAGCCCACCCCTCCACACACCTAACCACCACGACTTTATCATTCCCTATCAGTCACCTTATGAACAGACACTCCTGAGCCTACCGTCACTTTATGAACGTACAATCAATCTTCCTATATTGAATTCAGTCAGTTCAATACATACAAACGAGACAGCGTTCCTCCGGAGCCAAGCTGCAAAACACAGTACCAACAGTCACACACAGCACAAAGCACATAGAGCACATACAAGAAAGCAAGCACTTGTAAGATATCAGTAAAATACAGCCACACAAAAAAGGTCCAGACCCTGAAGCCATGTATGCAACCGAAATCTGCAGTCGACCTCAATACATCTTGTCTTCTGCCGAGAGAGCACTGGGGGGCAGCACTGGCTCCAAAGCGCCTCTCCTGGTGGTTGTAAACAGGGGACACCGTGGCTTGAGGCCAGACAAAAGCTGTCGGGTATTTATATTAAATGCATTTTTAAAAATTGTGTTCTTTATCTTACTGAATTTTTATTTGTGCTACATCAGATCCGGAGTAATTATTTTGTTCTCCTTTACATTTGTCTTATTAAACAGTCTTGAATCTTGGTTCCTTGTGCTGCGACTTGTTTTCCACCTTCCAGTGCTGTGAGTCCCAAAATATTGGCACTCTTCCCATTGTGTATTTGTTTTAGATTTCCGGCCATTGTGTAAACAGTGCAGCCAAAGGAACAGCCGATCTTGTCCCAGTTGTGATCAGAGACGGCTAATTTTCATTAGGAAGGCGCCTAAAAGCATTAACCCCTGGAACACCATTTTATTTCGGTGAGCCCCTTTTGTAGCTTTCAGTCACCACATATTACCTTTCTGTTGTCTCAGGTGACCAATTTGATATCCACAATTGGGTATCAATCCAAGAAGAATGTCAGAAACCAAATTATTCAAGCTCCCCTTTAGTTTGCAGGATGGACCAAAGAATTTTATTCAGAAAATATAGATTAATGTTTGAAATTAGAACTGTGGATAGGAAGCAGATGACACTTTAGCAAAGGATTTACTGACTGTTTTCTCTTTTTGAGAGGACCAGAATATAAAAGCAATGATGTGTTGCTGAGGCTTTATAAGGCATTGGTCAAACTGCATTTGGAGTATTGTGAGCAGTTTACCTAAGGAAAAATGTGCTGCCATTTGAGAGGGTCTGGAAGAGGTTCACAAGAAATGATCCCAGAAATGAAAGGGTTAGTGTGTGAGGGGCGTTTGATGGCTCTGGGTCTCGTACTTGCTGGTGTTTAGAAGAATGAGGGGGGATCTCTTTGAAATCTACAGAATATTTAAGTCTTGGAGAGAGTGGACGTGGAGCAGATGTTTCCAATTGTGGAGAGTCAGAGTAAGGGGATGTTCATTTAGAACAAGGATGAGGAAGAGGGCGCTGAATCCGTGGTAATCATTGCCACAGGTGTCTGTGGAGGCCAGGTCATTGGCTATATTTAAAGCGCAGGTTGATAGGTTCTTGATTAGATAGGGCATCAAAGGTTACGTGGAGAAGGCAAGAATGGGTTTGAGAGGGATAATAAATCAGCCTTGATGGAATGACAAAGCAGACTTGATGGACTGAATAGTCTTATTTCTGCTCCTCTGTCTTATGGTCTTCCCATATTATAAATATTTTGTGTTATCCATTTTAGTGTACTTGGAACTTTGGGGGCAGTCTGTGTTACGGGTGAAGGCAGGTGTATAGACTTTGTTAAAATGGTAATTGAATCTGGAACACTTCGTTCTTTGTAGTGTGTCACAACACAGCCGCCTGCCGCAAGGTGGTGCTATTGCAGAGTTGATCTGCTGTTATGCTATCTTGAATTCTTTGAACATAGAACTTAGGACAGTACAGACCCTTCGGCCTTCAGTGTTGTGCTGACCTGTTAACTGAGTCTACAATCAATCTAACCTTTCCCTCCCACATAGCCCTCAATTTTTCTATCCTCCATGTGCCTAGTTAACAGTTTCAAATGTATCAACGTGCACAACAACGAATACTGCCTAATCTGTAAAAACAAGAATAAATGATTATTTCTAAGCTTAATTTAAAACTATGAACTAGACATTAGATCTTAACAGCTTTTGCCAGATCTGGGATTGGGGAGCATGCCTTATGAGAATAGGTTGAGTGAACTCAGCCTTTTCTCCTTGGAGCGGCGGAGGATGAGAGGTGACCTGATAGACGTGTATAAGATGATGAGAGGCATTGAGCGTGTGGATAGTCAGAGGCTTTTTCCCAGGGCTGAAATGGCTAACACGGGAGGCACAGTTTTATGGTGCTTAGAAGTAGGTACAGAGGAGATGTCAGAGGTAAGCTTTTTTTACGCAGAGAGTGGTGGGTGCGTGGAATGGGCTGCTGGTGACAGTGGTGGAGGCAGATACGATAGGGTCTTTTAAGAGACTCCTGGATAGGTACATGGGGCTTAGAAAAATAGAGGTCTATGGGTAACACTAGGTAATTTCTAAAGTAAGTACATGTTCGGCACAGCATTGTAGGCCAAAGTGCCTGTATTATGCTGTAGATTTTCTATGTTTCGAGATCTGTTTTCAGACAATAGACAATGGGTGCAGGAGTAGGCCATTCAGCCCTTCGAGCCAGCACCGACACTCACTGTGATCATGGCTGAACATCCACAATCGGTACCCCGTTCCTGCCTTCTCCCCGTATCCCTTGACTCTGCTATCATTAAGAGCTCTATCTAACTCTTTCTTGAAAGCATCCAGAGAATTGGCCTCACTGCCTTCTGAGGCAGAGCATTCCACAGATCCACAACTTTCTGAGTGAAAAAGTTTTTCCTCAACTCTGTTCTAAATGGCCTACCCCTTATTCTCAAATTGTGGCCTCTGGTTCTGAACTCCCCCAACATCGGGAACATGTTTCCTGCCTCTAGCATGTCCAATCCCTTAATAATCTTATATGTTTCAATCAGATCCCCTCTCATCCTTCTAAATTCCAGTGTATACAAGCCCAGTCGCTCCAATCTTTCAACATGTGACAGCCCCACCATCCCGGGAATTAACCTCGTGAACTTCCGCTGCACTCCCTCAATAGCAAGAATGTCCTTCCTCAAATTTGGAGACCAAAACTGTACACAATACTCCAGGTGTGATCTCACCAGGGCCCTGTACAACTGCAGAAGGACCTCTTTACTCCTATACTCAACTCCCCTTGTTATGAAGGCCAGCATGCCATTAGCTTTCTTCACTGCCTGCTGTACCTGCATGCTTACTTTCAGTGACTGATGAACAAGGACACCAAGATCTTGTTATACTTCCCCTTTTCCTAACTTGACATCATTCAAATAGTAATCTACTTTCCTGTTCTTGCCACCAAAGTGGATAACCTTACATTTATCCAAATTAAACTGCATCTGCCATGCATCTGCCCACTCAGCCAACCTGTCCAAGTCATCCTGCATTATCTCAGCATCCTCCACACATTTCACACTGCCACCCAAATTTGTGTCATCTGCAAATTTGCTAATGTTACTTTTAATCCCTTCATCTAAATCATTAATGTATATTGTAAATAGCTGCGGTCCCAGCACCGAGCCTTGTGGTACCCCACTAGTCACCACCTGCCATTCTGAAAGGGACCCGTTAATCCCTACTCTTTGTTTCCTGTCTGCCAACCAATTTACGATCCATGTCAGTACCCTACCCCCAATACCATGTGCTTTAATTTTGCCCACTAATCTCCTATGTGGGACCTTATCAAAGGCTTTCTGAAAGTCCAGGTACACTACATCCACTGGCTCTCCCTTGTCCATTTTCATAGTTACAGCCTCAAAAAATTTTAATATTTGGAAGAGATTTAAATCAGAGTGTCAGAGGTTCAATAGTTCCATTTAATATCAGAGAATGTATATATAATACAACGTGAAATTCTTACTCTTTGCAGACATCCACAAAACAGAAGAAAACCCCAAAGAATGAATGACAGGCATTGTTAGAACCCCACTGCCCCCTTCCCCTCCCCACACACACAAGCAGCAGCAAAGTATCCACTCTCTTTCCTCCCACCCCCCCATTTGTTCCAGCAGGAAGCACCCACCAAGCAAGCAATTGCAAAGCCCCGAAAGAAAGACCATGATCTGCAGTCCAGCAAAAACCATTGTTCATTCAACAGTTCAACATTCCACAGGCTCTCGCGCTCTCTCTCTCTCTCTCTCTCTCTCTCTCTCTCTCTCTCGCGCTCCCTCGCTCACTCACTAGCAAAGGCGAGAGAGGTGTCACGCCTTCCACAACGAGAGCGGAGACCAACAGATCGCTGCTTCGATGTTGGAGTCTGAATTGACACTGAAGGGCTTGTACTATGTTCTTTACTCAATAGGTACATTTAATGTAAGAGAAATGTATACAATATACATCCTGAAATTCCTTATCTTTGCAAACATCCATGAAAACAGAGGAGTGCCCCAAAGAATGAATGACAGTTAAATGTTAGAACCCCAAAGCCACCCTCCAGCTCCCCCTTCCCATGCACAAGCAGCAGCAAAGCAGTGACTCCTCTCCCCCACCAACAAAAAAAAGCATTCCCCCCCCCCAAGCAAGCATGCAGGAAAGCATCAATAAAGACACAGACTTGCAGTACCCCAAAGACTACTCATTCACCAGGTACTTGACATACCACAGGTATCCCCCTCCTTCCCCCCCCCCACCTCCCCCCCTCCCCCTTCCCTAATAGGGAAAAAGAGGTGTTTCAGTTTCACAGCAAGGGGGGGAGTCATAAGAAAACAACCCGCTGATCTACGGTGTTATAAGTCTGTTGCATCGCTTTTCCCGAGCTCTGTGCCGCTGGGCACACAGCCAGCAGCAAGCCCGCTGCTTCCCATCTTCCTTGTTTTCCCGTGACACATCAGTCGACGGCAGCGGCACCAGCCTTGAATCAGCCCACTTCCAGAGCCATGAAAATCTGGCATCCTGAAGACACGCTAGTCGTCTAGGCCAAGTCCTTGGCATATCGAAAAGCAGCCGGTCGTGGGGCCCTGAGAGCGGGTCCCATTCCTGTAAAGAACCGAAGTCAGAGTGCAACTCCAGGTCAGGGTCTTCAAAAGAATCTTGGAAGGGGAAAAAAGAGATATCAAAGATAGAAATAAAGCTGCTTCTGAAGATGAAAGCAAAGGGGTCGTCATATAGGGCCATTATCACTCAGTTCCACCTTCCATTCCATTGCTCCCTGTAAAAGAAAATTGTGAGCAGTGCTTTTTCGCCTCAATTTAATTCAAAGTTCAAAGTAAATTTTATTATCAAAGTATGTATATGTCACCATATACAACCTTGAGATTTATCTTCTTCTGCGCATGAATCTATAGAATAGCAGCCATAAAAGAATCAGTGGAACCACCCAGCTGGGGTGTTCAACTGGAGTGCAGAAGACAGCAGATTGTGCAAATACAAAAAGAAAGAAAGAATAATAATAAATAAATTAACAATAAATATTGAGAACATGAGATGAAAGGTCCTTGAAAGTGAGTCCATTGGTTGTAGGAAAATTTCAGTGATGGGGCAAGTGAAGTTATCCCCTCTGATTCAAGAGCCTGAATTCAAATGAAGCAGTTTTGTTAATAAGGGTAAGTTTCTTGGGAATAAAAATGTTATAACTGAAAAGTGAATCTAAGTCATACCAAGCTTGTAAGATGTTGCAAAGGCTGAAGCCTTTAGTGTAATAACCAATGGCACAACTGTTTAATGTTTTGTTATTGTTTGTCAGTGTTCTGTTCTAATTAACAGCACATGGATGATTCCTTCGCTCAAATTGCGTGACTTGGGGTTGTATAATTTTTTAAAAATAGCCTCGAGCAGTTTCAAGAATCTTATGCTTGAATTGACTGTTTAAAAACTGCACTATTTCCCTCTTGGGGTTTGACATTATCTAATCACCCTAACACAAATAATGTTTTGTACCTGTGTGCACATGTGAACTCTATTCTCACTGAAATAGAGTCCTTGTGATTTTTTGGTTCTCTTTCTTGCCAACACAATACCTTTTGCTCATGACTCAGCACGAGGGTGCACCATAATATCCTTGGGCTAAGGGAGATGAAATAACCAGGATTTCTCACCAAGCAACTTGTAATTCCCTTTGCCTGTCTCTCAAGTATCCCTTACCAGCCAGGCCACGTTCTCTTCTTGCTGCTGTCATCAGGAAGAAGGTACAGGAGCTTTGGGGCCCACACCACCAGTTTCAGGAAAAGTTATTACCCTTCAAAGAGCAGGCTCCTGAACCGGTATGGATAACTTTACTCACATTAACTCTGAACTGCTTTCACAACCAGTGGACTCTACAACTCATGTTCTCAGCTCTCTCCCTCCCCACCTCCTCTCTCCCTTCCCTACCCCCCGGCCCACCTATTGTTTTTGGCAGATTTTTCTACAGAAGTGGTTTGCCATTGCCTTTTTCTGGGCAGTGTCTTTACAGGACGGGTGACCCCAACCATTATCAATCCTCTTCAGAGATTGTCTGCCTGGCATCAGTGGTCATATAACCAGGACTTGTGATATGTATCGGCTGTTCATACGACCATCCACCACCTCTAACTGTGGCTTCACATGATGCTGATTGGGAGGGGCTGCCAGTTGGGCTAAGCAGGTGCTACAACCTGTCCAGTGGCAGAGACGTAACTCCACCCCACCACCCGATGCATTATGCAGATACATTAGGAGCATTTAAGGAACTTTGATAATACATGGCACACGGATGAAAGGAAAATAGAGGATTATGTAGGAGGGATGCTTCCATGGCTTCATGTGACCCTGATCGGGGGGAGGGGCCTAAGCGGGTGCTACACCTTTCCCAAGGGTGATCCGCAGGCTAGCGGAGGGGAAGAGTGCCTTACATCTCCTTTGGTAGAGACGTCTCCACACTGCCACCTGACATCTGCGTACTTAGATAAATTTGCTTTGTAGTTTGATATATTTGGTATATGTACTTTGGAATAGAGCCACTATTATGACAGAAATATGAGTGAGAGATGGTATGGATCTAGAAAACATGATCAAACTTTCCTTTGACTGAAAACAAAGTTCATGAGGCTGTGGGATGCGCTATTGGAGCAGACAGGAAGGTCTTAGCCAAAAGATAGATTCCTAATAATGAGGTACTGCCTCTGTACAGCACTGATTGCTGGCTTGGGTTTTCTTGTCAAGTCTCTAGTTCTTCATCTTCGTCATTGGGATTCAGTTTGGCATTGATGCCTTCTGAGGTTAAATAGCCTTTCAGCACTGACTATAGATGTATACGAAAACCTGTAGCATGCAGTTCACTTGGTGTCAGCTGTACCTAATAAAGTAGTCACGGAGACCATCTTTGTGATCTTCCACTGCAATAGCCCATTCACTTCAAGGTTCGACATTATGTGCATTCAGAGATGCTCTTCTATACACTACTTTTATAATGTGATTATTGAGTTACTGTCACCTTCCTGTTAGCTTGAACCAATCTGGCCATTCTCTGACCTCTCTCATTAACAAGATGTTTTCATTCACAGAACTGAATTTTTTTGTTTTTCACACCTTTCTCTGTAAGTTCTAGAGACTGTTGTGCTTGAAATTCCCAGATCAGCAGAGTCTGAGATACTCAAACAACCCCATCTGACACCAACATGGCCAAAATCACTTCCCCAATCTGATGTTTGGTCTGAACAACAACTGAACCTCTTGACCATGTCTACATGCTTTTATGCAGTGAGTTACTGCCACATGATTGACTGATTAGATATTTGCATTAGCGAGCAGCTGTACACGAATAAAGTGGCCACTGAGTGTATATTCCAGCAATGGTCCTTTGCAGTATACAGCTGCAATTTTGTCCTGCAATGCCTTGGGTGTGTGCAAGTGCATCACTAAAAAAGCAAAGCAATCTTACCTCTAAACGTATCTTTACCACTACCCCCCCCCCCCCCCCGGTTTAACACAGGATCACTCCCTCTGTGATTCCCTTGTCATTCGTCTCTTCGTCTCTCCCACTGCTCCCACTAACCTCCTGCTCAACCACAGAAGTCAGGTTAAATGGTTTATAATTTCCTTTCTGCTGTCTTCCTCCTTTCTTAAAGAATGGAGTAACATTTGCAATTTTCTAGTCCTCAGGCACCAAGCTAGAGTCCAATGATTTTTGAAAGATCATTTCTAATGGCACCACAGTCTTTAATACTATGTCTTTCAGAACCCTAGGGTGCAGTTTCTCTGGCCTGGGTGACTTATGTACCTTCAGATCTTTCAGCTTTTTGAGCACCTTCTCTCTTGTAACAGTAACTGCACCCACTTCTCTTCCTTCACACACTACAACATCAGGCGTACTGCTAGTGTCCTCCACAGTGAAGACTGATGCAAAATACTTATTTAGTTCATCAGCCATCTCCTTGTCCCCTGTTATAATTTCTCCTGCCTCATTTTCTAGTGGTCCTATGTCCACTCTCATTTCTCTTTTATTTTTAACATACTTGAAAAAACTTTTACTATCCATTTTGATTTTATTTGCTAGCTTGCTTTCATGTTTTATTTTTTTCTTCTACTGATTTTTTTAGTTACTTTCTGTAGGTTTTTAAATACTTCCCAATCCTCTATCTTATATTTAAATAATAATGCGATGAACTGGATCAGCAGGTTTGTAGATTGGATGGCTCCAAAATTGGGGGTGTGATGGACAGTGAGGAAGACTGAAATTTTCTAGGACCATCTTGACCAGCTGGATAGATGAAAATTGGCAGATGGAATTTAATGCAGACAAGTATGAGGTGTTGAACTTTTGGAGGATAAACCAGAGTAGGACTTACACGGTGAGGAGTGCCATAGAACAAAGTAGTGTGAGAATTCAGATCCATAATTTCTTGAAAATGGCATCACAGATAGATAGCAAACAACAGGAATTCTGCAGATGCTGGAAATTCAAGCAACACACATCAAAGTTGCTGGTGAACGCAGCAGGCCAGGCAGCATCTATAGGAGGAGGCGCAGTCGACGTTTCAGGCCGAGACCCTTCGTCAGGACTTGACGAAGGGTCTCGGCCTGAAACGTCGACTGCGCCTCCTCCTATAGATGCTGCCTGGCCTGCTGCGTTCACCAGCAACTTTGATGTGTGTCACAGATAGATAGGGTTGTTATGAGAGTTTTTGGCATGTTGGCCTTTAGGTTAAGGGTGAACTGTGAAATATTTAAGAGGAATCTGAGGGGGATCTTTTTCATTCAGAGGGAGGTGAGTTGGACTCCATTGCAAGAGGATTTAAGAGTGAAGACATTTTGCTGCAAGTTAAATGGGGTTCCAATTCTATCATATCTCCCTGCCTAAGGACAGGTACATGCAAAATGGAGGGAAGGCAGCGCAGGTTCGCCAAAGTGATTCCAGGAGTGTCAGATTTGTGTGCTAGCAGTGAAAAGAATAATTAGTTCATTGGCAGAAAGTTCAGAGTTGATTACAGCTGCACTTGACTTGTCTATTAGAACATTGGAATAGGTTGAAATCAAGCTCCTATGATGTGTGATCCCACTAGGGGATCAGCTGGTATGGAATTGGGTGTTGAGCAATGAACTGTAATTGATTGGAGAGCTTAGGTAAAGGAAACCTTAGGGGACCAGTGATCATAATAGGATAAGGCTCACCCTGCAATTTGAGAAGGAGAAGCTAATGTTTCCTATGGTGGGGGAAGCCAGAGGACACAGCCTCAGAATAAAGGGACATCCATTTAGAACAGGATAGGAGGAATTTATTTCAATCGTTCCATTTACTATCAGAGAATGTATACCATATACAACCTGAAATTCTTGTTCTTTGCAGACATCCATGAAAACAAAAGAGTGCCCCAGAAGAGTAAGTAACAGTAGAAGCATTAGAACCCCAAAGCCCCCCCACACACACACAAGCAGCAGCAAAGCAACAACCCTTCCCCATCCCACACTTACTTCAGCAAAAAAAAAGCATCAGCACCCTCCACCCAGCCAGCAAGAAATAGCAAAGCCCCCAAGA
This sequence comes from Mobula hypostoma, assembly GCF_963921235.1. NCBI lineage: Eukaryota > Metazoa > Chordata > Chondrichthyes > Myliobatiformes > Myliobatidae > Mobula > Mobula hypostoma. The sequence continues at coordinate 7,717,434 of NC_086108.1, read as the reverse complement.
AAGACATCTGCAGTACAACAAAAACTATCGTTCACCTGACAACTCGACATACCACAGGCTCTTTATGCTGAATAAAGAGAGAGCGAGGTGTCACTGTTTCACAGCGAGAGGGGAAACTAATAAAGACAAACAACTCAGTGATTCTTCCATCCCCCATCAGGAAGGTCTCAAAGCTCTCCGCTTCTTTTTGGATTCCAGACCTAACCAGTTACCCTCTACCACCACTCTGCTCCGTCTAGCAGAATTAGTTCTTACTCTTAATAATTTCTCCTTTGGCTCCTCCCACTTCCTCCAAACTAAAGATGTAGCTATGGGCACCTGTATGGGTCCTAGCTATGCCTGCCTTTTTGTTGGCTTTGTGGAACAATCTATGTTCCAAACCTATTCTGGTATCTGTCCCCCACTTTTCCTTCGCTACATCGACGACTGCATTGGCGCTGCTTCCTGCACGCATGCTGAGCTCGTTGACTTCATTAACTTTGCCTCCAACTTTCACCCTGCCCTCAAGTTTACCTGGTCCATTTCCGACATCTCCCTCCCCTCTCTAGATCTTTCTGTCTCTATCTCTGGAGACAGCTTATCTACTGATGTCTACTATAAGCCTACTGACTCTCACAGCTATCTGTACTATTCCTCTTCTCACCCTGTCTCTTGCAAAACTGCCATCCCCCTCTCGCAATTCCTCCGTCTCCGCCGCATCTGCTCTCAGGATGAGGCTTTTCATTCCAGGACGAGGGAGATGTCCTCCTTTTTTAAAGAGGACATCATTAACTTTGCTCTCAAACGCATCTCCCCCATTTCACGCACATCTGCTCTCACTCCATCCTCCCGTCACCCCACCAGGAATAGGGTTCCCCTTGTCCTCACTTACCATCCCACCAGCCTCCGGGTCCGACATATTATTCTCTGTAACTTCCGCCACCTCCAACGGGATCCCACCACTAAACACATCATTCCCTCCCCCCCCCCCCACTTTCCGCAGAGATCGCTCCCTACGCGACTCCCTTGTCCATTCGTCACCCCCCCCATCCCTCCCCACCGATCTCCCTCCTGACACTTATCCTTTTAGCGGAACAAGTGCTACAGTTGCCCTTACACTTCCTCCCTCACCACCAGTCAGGGCCCCAGACAGTCCTTCCAGGTGAGGCGACACTTCATCTGTGAGTCGGCTGGGGTGATATACTGCGCCCGGTGCTCCCGATGTGCCTTCTATATATCGGCGAGACTCGACGCAGACTGGGAGATCATTTTGCTGAACACCTACGCTCTGTCCGCCAGAGAAAGCAGGATCTCCCAGTGGCCACACATTTTAATTCCACGCCCCATTCCCATTCTGATACGTCTATCCACGGCCTCCTCTACTGTAAAGATAAAGCCACACTCAGGTTGGAGGAACAACACCTTATATTCCGTCTGGGTAGCCTCCAACCTGGTGGCATGAACATTGACTTCTCAAACTTCCGCTAATGCCCCACCTCCCCCTCGTACCCCATCCGTTATTTATTTATATACGCACATTCTTTCTCTTACTCTCCTTTTTCTCCCTCTGTCCCTCTCACTATACCCCTTGCTCATCCTCTGGGCTCCCCCCCCCCCCTTTTCCTTCTCCCTGGGCCTCCTGTCTCATGATCCTCTCATATCCCTTTTGCCAATCAACCGTTCAGCTCTTGGCTCCATCCCTCCCCCTCCTGTCTTCTCCTATCATTTTGGATCTCCCCCTCCCCCTCCAACTTTCAAATCTCTTATTACCTCTTCTTTCAGTTAGTCCTGACCAAGGGTCTCGGCCCGAAATGTGGACTGTACCTCTTCCTATAGATGCTGCCTGGCCTGCTGCGTTTACCAGCAACTTTGATGTGTGTTGCTTGAAATTCCAGCATCTGCTGATTTCCTCGTGTTTGCATTTTCAACTCACTGATTTACTGTGTGGAAGTCTGCTGCGCCGCTTTTTCCGAGGTCTCCGACTTGAGAATTTGAAATAAATTCTCCATCCCCGATGAGAGAAAGAGGGAGAGCATGATTCGCTGAGAACAGAGCCTCTGACAGCTGATACGATATTCCATTTTCTCCTGTGGTATCCCAGTCAGCGACATTGACATAGAATCGACTCGTCCCAAGGGCTGCAAAACCTCGGAACCCTGAAAGCATGCTCATCTTCTAGGCTGCATCCTTGGGATATTGAAAAACTGCCTGTCAATGAGCCCCTGGAGTGGGTGCCATTGCTACCAAGAACCGAAGTTTGAGTGTAGCTGTAGGTCAGAGTCTTCGATAGAAACCTATCCATCACTGAAAAGGAGAGACACTGTTTCCGCAGATGAACTTGAAGAAGTCGCTATCGAGTGCCATCGTAGCTCTGCACCACTCCTTTAGGCAGAGAGTAGTGAATCTGTGGAATTTTTTGCCACAGGCACCTGTGGAGGCCAAGTCATTGGGTATATTTAAGGCAAAGGTTGATAGATTCTTGATTAGACAAGCCATGAAGGGTTATGGAGAGAGGCAGGAGTTCGGGGCTGAGAGGGAAATGGATCAGCCATGATGAAAGGCAGAGTTTGATAGATTCTTGATTAGTTGGGGTATGAAGAGATAAGGGGAGAAGGCAAGAGTTGGAAATGGATCAGCCATGATGAAATGGTGGAGAAAGGTTTTACTTGTATAAGTTTGGAGTCCAGGTGCCAAGACCTTGGGAAATGGACACAACATTCCCAAGGATAAATCAAATATTTATGGTTTTAGTCCTTGTACTGTGTGGTACTCCAGTGTCAGAAGTATCTATGCCTCCACATTCTTTTGGTCTGGCAGGATGTTGTTCTGTTCATAACAGGAACTTTCGAATGATTGTAAAAAAAAAGATCCACAGGGATTTTGACTGAAGAAAGGAGAAAGGACGTCGAGATGGTAGCAAGCTTCTGTTGTTGAAGAACAATAAAACTAAAGTTGCTGGGTTTACATACTAGGTTATTTGACTGTTTTATTAACTGTGTCAGTATACAGTCTGACGAAGTTTCACTACATTGTCTTAATAAGAATAGAAGGTCACCGTTTCATAACCTTGCAGGTTGTGAGTAGGCAGATAAGGTTTCAGTAGATGACAGAAAAAATAATAGTGATAGAGCTGACTGAGCTTTGTGCATAATTTCTATGAAAATAGTATCATACCCCCCCCCCCACCCACCAAACATCTGAGTCAGCAAAGATTATACTTAACTGAGAGATTTTGATTCTGCACCCACGTGCAGGGTGTGGGTGGTTTTGAGAAAACAGGTAGCTAATTTCTGTCTGTTGCCCTGAGATTATCTTTAATCTTCTCGTCCTTTCTGTACTCCTCCTCAAGTGTGGGTTTGTGTGGTAGGATTCCATTAACGGACTTCTCCAATGACTATCAGACTATATTGAATCGTCACTCTGAATCACCACATTCCACTTGGCAAGGTGTTCCTCTATGATCATAGGGAGTCATAGAAAAGTATAGCACAGAAACAGGAACTTTGGCTAATCTAGTCAGTGCCAAACTATTTAAATTGCCCACTCCCATTGACTTGCATCGAGTCTTTGCCCTCCATATCTCTGCCATCCATGTACCTATCTAAACTCTTAAACTTTGAAATCAAGTTTGCGTGCACCAGTTACGCTAGCAGCTTGTTCTACACTCACCACCCTTTCAAGTTCCCTTTAAACAGTTCACCTTTCACCTTTAACCCATGACCTCTAGTTGTAGTCCCACCCAACCTCAGTGGAAAAAGCCTGCTTGCATTTACCCTATCTATACCCCTCATTATTTTGTATACCTCTACTACATCTCCCTTCAGTCTTCTACATTCCAAGGAATAAAGTCCAAACCTATTCAATCTTCCCTCATAACGCAGGTCCTCCAGACCTGGCAACACCTTGTAACCTTTCCCTGTACTCTCCAACCTTATTTACATCTTTCCTGTAGGAAGGTGACCAAAACTGCACACAATACTCCAAATGAGGCCTCACCACGTCTTCTAGAATTTCAATGTAACATTGCGTCTCCTGTACTCAGTACTTTGATTTATGAAGGCTAATGTGCTAAAAGCTTTAGATCTACTACACTCCTGTGTGCTACCGTTCACTGTATAAAACTTGCCCTGGTTAGTCCTACTGAAGTGCAACACCTCACTCTTATCTGCATTAAATTCCATTTGCCATTTTTGCAGCTGGTCCAAATCCCACTGTAAGCTCTGATAGTCTTCCTTGTTGTCCACTACACCCCAAATCTTGGTGTTATCTGCAAATTTGCTGATCCGGTTCACCACATTATCAGCGATATCAATGATGAGCAACAACAGACATCAATCCCTGCAGCACTCCACTAGTTACAGGCCTCCTGTCAAGAGAGGCAATCATCTTCTACCACTCTCTGGCTTCTCCACAAGCCAGTATCTAGTCCAGTTTAGTACCTTGCTTTGAATGTCAACCGACTGATCCTTCTTGACCAACCTCCCATGTGGAGCCTTGTCAAATGCCTTGCTGAAGTCCATGTAGACAATATCCACTGCCTTACCTTCATCCACTTTCTTAGTAACTTGCTTGAAAAACTCTAAGTTTGTTTCGACGTGACCTGCCATAGACAAAGCCATGCTAACTATCCTTAATCCAAATACTTTTGGATCTGGTCCTTTAGACTACCTTCCAGTAACTTTCACACAACTGATGTCAGACTCACTGGTTTATAATTTCCTGATTTATTTTTAAAGCCTTTCTTCCGGTGGAATAACATTAGCTATCCCCCAATCCTCTTGTACCTCGCCTGTCGCCTGTCGGTCCACAGGGTCAGAGGGAGAACCTTGTCAGGCTGTGGAGATTTATCCACCCTAATTTGTTTTAAGACGGCAGACACCTCCACTGTAATCTGTATAGGGCGCATGACCTTGCTGCTGCTTTGCCTCACTTCTGTAGACTCTGTGTCTGTCTCTAGAGTAAATACAGCTGCAAAAAGTCCATTTAAGGTCTCCCCCGTCTCTCTTGGCTCCACGCAGAGATTACCATTCTGATCTTCCTGGGAACCAATTTTGTCCCTTGCAATCCTCTGCTCTTAACGTATCTGTAGAATTATTTTACATTTCTTGTACTCTGTGAGTACCTCATTAGTTCTGTTCTGCCTATACTTGCTATGCACCTTTTTTTTTTCTTAACTAGGATGACAATATTTGTGTGCTGTGCTTAGATAGGTTTGCTGAAGTTGTGAATGTCCTCTTTTTGGAGACCGTCTATTGCTACCTATTATCTTTATCTTTTATTCTGACAAGTACATGCAAGCTTTGTACTCTCAAAATTTCACTTTTGAAGGCCTCCCACATACTAAGTACACTTTTGCCAGAAAACAGCCTGTCCCAATCCACACTTGCCAGATCCTTTCTGATACCATCAAAATCGGCCTTCCTCCAGTTTAGAATCTCAACCTATCTATCTGCAGAACTATTGTTTTCCATGTTTACTTTGAAACTAATGACATTATGATCCCTAGATAGAAAGTGTTTCCCTGAACAAACTTTTGTCATCTACCCTGTCTCATTCATATCAAGTATCGCACACTCATTCCGTGGGACTTCTATGTACAGCATGGTAACAGGCCTCTCTGCTCCAACAGGCAAGCACTGCCCAATTACACCTATGTGACCAATTAACCAACCAACCCATATGTTCCAGGGAATAGCATTTGAACCTATCCAACATTTTAAACTTATCCTTTCTGCTTCAATATTTTTTCAGAATCAGGTTTAATATTTCCGGCAATTGTTGTGAAATTTGTTGCCAGCAGTACATTGTGATATACAATAATAGAGACAAAAAATATGTATTACAGTAAGATGTATATTAGTTAAATCAAGTTAGCGGTGCAAAAATAGGAATGTAACCCTCAGGTTTAGCCAGCATGTGTTTGTCTAGGGGTAGACAGCCTCTGACACTGCCAAACTTAGCAATCTCGTTTGTGTGGATGCTGTGTGATGTGTTGCCCGGTTACAAATGGGCACCACAAAATATCAGACAGTACACCATATGCAGTTAAATGATTGAACTTTATAAACCTTAATCTGGCTATGGGGTTGTTAAAGAAAATAAAAAGAAAAAGGGCCTATTTTAATGAAACAGTCTAAAGTGCACGTTGGATCTCAGGGTTCCGTCCACCCGTTCCCCATTGACCTCCTTCAAGTGTCGCTGACCCTTGGACCCTCGCTCCAAATCCACTCCATCCTGCAGTCTACCAACTCTCTCCATTCGCGTCTTCTCTCTTCATCTTTCGCCAACGAAAGACCACAAATACTTTCTCTCAGACACACAAGAAGAAGCAAAACGCCTGTCATTGGATGGCACACATTCCAAAGTCCCCTTTATCTCTAGTCATAATCCAAACACTGCTGCTACAGAGAAAACATTACATTAGCATGAAACATTACAGCGAGGCCATTACATTTGCAGTGAAACCTTAAAGCGCATTACAGGAATAAAAAGTAGTGAGGTAGCATTCATGGGTTGAATGTCCAGTCAGAAATCGGATGGTGGAAGGAAAGAAGCTGTTCTTGAATCATTGAGTGTGTGCCTTCAGGCTGCTATACCTCTTTCCGAATGGTAGCAATGAGAACAAGGTGAGGGTGAGGGGCGTCCTTAATGACGAATGCTGCCTTTTTGAGGCATCGTTTCTTGAAGATATCCTGGATACCATGAAGGCTAGTGCCCATGATGAAGTTGACTAAGCTTACAGTACTGCAGCTTACTTCAATCCTGCGCAATGCACCCCCCCCCAATCCCAGATGGTGATGCAGCTAATTTATATGTGCACCAATTTGTAGAAATTTTCAAATCTTCTCAATCTCCTAATGAAATATAGTCACTGTTGTGCTTTCTTTGTAGCCGCTTCGATATGTTAGATAGGTTAGATCCTCAGAGATATTGATACCCAGGACTTGAAAATGCTCACTCTTTCCACTTCTGATCCCTCTACGAGGATTAGTGCATGTTCCCTCTTCTTACCCTTTCTGAAGTCTACAATCAGTTCTTGGGTTTTACTGACTTTTAGTGCAAGGTTGTTGCTGCGACTCCACTTAACTGGCTGATATATCTTGCCCCTGTACACCTCTCGTCACCATCTGAAATTCTGCCAACAATGTCAGTAAATTTATAAATCGCACTTGACTTGTGCCAAGCCACACAGTTATGGGTGTAGAGAGAGATTGTCAACATTTTTCCATTTCCTGGACGTTCGTGTGCCTGTCTAAAAACCTCTTGAACAACCCCGTCATATTTGCCTCCAGCACCACTCCGCACAGTGCATTCCATGCACACTCACTTTACTGTGAGATTTGAATGATCGGGCCAGGCCAGATTTTAAATGTGATGGGTTGAATCTCTCACCACCACACAGTTGCAAAATTCAGAACAGTTTAATCCATTGACTGCTGAGTTTATATAACGTGGGACTGTTTTCCGTAACAGCACGCTCCATCTGTTTCCTCAAGTCTAGAATGTGCACATCACTCAACAAGTTGCAGACTTCAGACGTTGGTTCCCTTCCCCCCCCCCCCCCCCGGTATAGTTACTGAATTGGAAATCAGGAACCAAGTTCACAATAGCTGTGTGAATTCTAAGGCAAAAGGCATGCACAGATACTTAGCTCCAACTCTTTCCGAGAGTTTGCAAAACGTCTTTATTAAAAGTTTTGATTTCTGAATCAGAATCATGTTCAATATCACTAGTGGATGTTGTGAAATGTGTTGTTTTGCAGCAGCGGAACATTGCAATGCATAGTAATAAAAGGCTATGAATTACAATAAGAAATGCATGTTTAAGAATAAATTCATTGTGTTGCAAAAAGAGACCAAAAAAAAAAGAAAAATGGTAGTGAGGTAGTGTTCCATTCAAAAATCAGTTGTCAGAGGTGAAGCTGTTCCTGAATCATTGAGTGTGTGTCATCGGGCTCCTGTATCTCTTCCCTGATGGTAGCAGTGAGAAGAGGGTGTGTCTTGGGTGATGGGGCCCAACAGCACTGAGTGCGGTTCCCAGAAGTGGTGGATAGGTTGGGGGGGTGGAATAACCATTGAGTTGAAACCCTTTTTGCTCTGGGTGCTTTAGTAATCACTTCTCATTCTTCGGAACTCGAGAGTATAAGCAACCTGATTTAGCAGGGTTTTGTTTTCCTGCAAGACAATTAGAAAATTCACTGAGGAAGAGGCACCATTAGAACATTCACATTAGGAAACCCGCACATGGGAAGGGGCACAGAAATTTATGTAGAAATAGAACATTACAGCACAACACGGGCCTTTCAGTCCACAGAGTTGTGCTGGGTTTCTAACCATCTCTAAGATCATTCTCCTGTAAGAGGACCGCAACCTTGTTGTGGGGCATTGAAGCTTGTGTGCCTCAATGACCTGCAGAGCTATGCTGGCTGGAGTCAGGGCCTTGTGTGTTGGTAGGGTCACCCATGCCAAGCAGGTCAAAGGGTGGAGGTCAGACTAAGAGTTTTCCACCGGACCTCCTGGTTCAGGGGTTCAGCTCAGGTCTAACAACAGTGATTGATGAAACAAAATTGTTACAGAAACGGCAATGAAGAATCCGTCTGCATCTGAGTGCGATAGTATTCCTTTGTCTCGACCCGGGATTCCTATCATCCAGGGGTTCTCGAGCTGTGGTCTTTGAATCCTCTGTTAACGATAAGGTTCCGTGGCATACATGGAACCCCTGATTTAGGAAATCACCTCAATGTCCCGAATGTATCTGCCTCTACCACAATCCCCGCAGCACATTCCGTGCTCCTTACACTCTCTGTGTAAAATACCTCACCTTGACATCGCTCTTCCCCATGCTTTCTTCCAATTACCTTAAGATTATGGGTCTCACATTAGCCATTTTTACTTTTTAGAAAGAAGCCCCTGGTTATCCTCTCTATCTATGCTTTTTATCATCTTGTACACCTCTATCAAGTCACTTTTCATTCTCCTTTGCTCCAATAAGTTTGCCCAGCAAACATATAATCAGCAAACCAGTCAGTAGCAAGTGAAAATTTGTTAAGGCTTTAAAGTCACTAAAGAGTCCATATATTAGGACGTATTAATGTGGTTTAAACAACTGATAATACTAATAACAACTAAATAATAATTTTTTTAAAGTACTGCTTCCTCAAAATTATTTTTTGGTTTACGATAGTCTGCTTGAAGCTGATGACAAATATAATTTCAAACTACTTTTATCATGTAGGAACTTGGAGACACAATAAATTAACTTTTATTGAATATAATATAATATAAAATCGAGGCAAGAAGACTGCAACTAGCAGGGCACTGTCTACGCCACCCCGAGCTACCTGCCAGCCTAGTCGTCATATGGGAGCCCAAGCATGGGAGGATGAACCCTGGGTGCCCTCCCAAGACTATGGTCAACACGCTCCTGGAAGACAGCGGCGCGGCTAATGTAGATGAACTGAACAGACTGATGAGGGAGAGGGAGAAGTGAAGAGTCCGTCATCGTGCCTGATGCCGGCCCCCTAGGCCTGAGTCGACGTAGTAGAATATAATGCATTTAATTGTATAATGGAGCTGACACTTTGCAATAGCTCAACTAAGCAAAAAATGTTTTGTTGATGATTTTCATTTGTACTCAGTGTCTGAGGCTTCTTGCTTAAGTGTCCAACAATAATCAGCTAGCACTGATGGATTCAAGGTGCCCTGATACAGTTTCTCCATGACTGCAATGTCTTCGTGAAACCTTTCGCCATGCTCGTTAGTGATAGCACCTATTTTTGCAGGGAAGAAGTCTAAATGGGAACGCAGAAAATGAATCATTAGTGATACAGTGGCATGCAAAAGTCTGGGCACCCCGGTCAAAATTTCTGTTACTGTGTATAGCTAAGTAAAAGATGACCTGATTTCGAAAAGGCATAAAGGTAAAGATGACACATTTCTTTAATATTTTAAGCAAGATTACTTTTTTATTTCCATCTTTTACAGTTTCAAAATAACAAAAAAGGAAAAGGGTCCGAAGTAAATTTTGGGTACCATGCATGGTCAGTACTTAGTAACGCCCCCTTTGGCAAGTATCACAGCTTGTAAACGCTTTCGGTAGCCAGCTAAGAGTCTTTCAGTTCTTGTTTGGGGGACTTTCGCCCATTCTTCCTTGCAAAAGGCTTGTAGTTCTGTGAGATTCTTGGGCCGTCTTGCATGCACTGCTCTTTTGAGGTCTATCCACAGATTTTCAATGATGTTTAAGTCGAGGGACTGTGAAGGCCATGGCAAAACCTTCAGCTTGCGCCTCTTGAGGTAGTCCATTGTGGATTTTGAGGTGTGTTTAGGATCATTATCCTGTTGTAGAAGCCATCACCTTCAGCTTTTTTACAGACGGTGTGATGTTTGCTTCCAGAATCTGCTGGTATTTAATTGAATTCATTCTTCCCACTACCAGTGAAATGTTCCCCGTGCCACTGGCTGCAACACAAGCCCAAAGCATGATCGATCCACCCCAGTGCTTAACAGTTGGAGAGGTGTTCTTTTCATGAAATTCTACACCCTTTTTTCTCCAAACATACCTTTGCTCATTGCAGCCAAAAAGTTCTATTTTAACTTCAGCCCACAGGACTTGTTTCCAAAATGCATCAGGCTTGTTTAGATATTCCTTTGAACCTTTTGAATAGAACTTTGCAAACTTCTGATGCTGAATTTTGTGGTGAGGACGCAGGAAAGGTTTTCTTCTGATGACTCTTCCATGAAGGTCATATTTGTGCAGGTGTCGCTGCACAGTAGAGCAGTGCACCACCACTCCAGGGTCTGCTAAATCTTCCTGAACGTCTTTTGCCGTCAAACGGGGCTTTTGATTTGCCTTTCTAGCAATCCTACGAGCAGTTCTCTCGGAAAGTTTTCTTGGTCTTCCAGACCTCATCTTGACCTCCACAGTTAATGGCTGTTAACTGCCATTTTTTAATTACATTATGAACTGAGGAAAGGGCTACCCAAAAACGCTTTGCTATCTTCTTACAGCCTTCTCCTGCTTTGTAGACATCGTTTATTTTAATTTTCAGAGTGCTAGGCAGCCCATGACTGCTGATTATTGGGACAAGGTTTGAGGAGTCAGGGTATTTATAAAGCTTTGAAATTTGCATCACCTGGCTTTTCCTAACGATGACTGTGAACAAACCATAGCCCTAACAAGCTAATTAAGGTCTGAAAATGTAAAAGTTATCTGAGAGCTCAAATCTCTTGGGGTGCCCAAACTTTTGCATGGTGCTCCTTTCCTTTTTTTCACTCTAAAATTGTACAAAACAAAAATAATACACTAATCTTGCTAAAATGTTGGAAAGAATATTTCATCTTTAACTTTATGACTTTTGGAGATCAGTTCATCTTCTACTCACTTAACTATTCACAGTAACAGAAATTTTGACTGGGGTGCCCAAACTTTTGCATGCCACTGTATGTGTATGCTTGAAGCATGTTGTCAACCAGCTGCACATAGTTTGGTGCTCTGTAGTTGCCAAGAACATTTTCAGCAACATCCTTGAATACCTTCCATGCGATTTTCTCCGGTCCCACCAGAAGTTCTTCAAATTGCCTGACAATGATGACCTGTTTCATTTGTGGACCAACAAAAATGCCTTCCTTAATCTTGGCATCAGTTACTCTGACTTGAATTATGAATTGAAATAACAAATGTAGGTGATTTTTTTTTTAAAAGGTGCATGATAGGGAAATTTCATGGTGGTTTTTGTGATTATCAGCCCAAAATCCATAAGTTACATCCAGAGTATTCAGGAAGTAAAATCTTTGTTGTTCAGTGTAATAAGATAAGAAATAGAAGCAAGGCCAAATCACTTGACTTGGATGCTCAAAGTTGTGTAACTGAACAATATAGAAATAGTCTCAGTGAGTGAGGGAGATATGTTCTTGATACAGATAGCCAGGGTTTTTCTTTGCTTTTTATCAACTAAAAGAGAACACTGTACAGAGCCATTTATTAATATCCAGATGACCTTAGAATCTGAATAAGAAGCTGCCTTTTATGGACAGGAAAGGAATGGAGGGTTATGGGCTGAGTGCAGGTTGGTGGGACTAGGTGGGAGTAAGAGTTCAGCATGGACTAGGAGGGCCGAGATGGCCTGTTTCCGTGCTGTAATTGTTGTATGGTTATAAATCTTAACGTTCAACATCTGGTCGAGGTCCCATCGCTTTGAGAACAGGGAGGGGATTTCCAAACCTAATCATGCAAGAGGTACAGAAACAAGGGAGGCATCACACTGTGAAATATTGCTTTAGACCTTTAGGAACCGGTCGACCGAAAGCTTTAAAAGTCAGTCCAAGTGGGTTATTGGGGGAGGGAAGGAGAAAGGTAAAGGAGCAGCTTCTTTGCAGTTAAATCAGCCTGCTCAAACTTACTTTTAATGATGTGAAACTCTGGAATTATTATCACCATTGTCATTACATTTTTCAGTTCCATCCATAACTGGATTATTGAAATTTATAGCGCATCTGCCTCCTTCCCATTATGTACAGAGTACCAAAGTTATTACACACATGAGTAAATATCATGAAAACAGTTAGATTGCAGGGGCTTACCCAAGTATCATTAATATTTTTATTTTAACTCTTTTAATTAGCCTCTGTGCTGCATTTTTCTGATCTTTGTTCGATCATCTTGTTTTTTCTATGCATTTATCTAGAGATTTATTTCACTGCTATTTAAGAATTTTTATATATATTTCATATTGTAATTTATAGTATTTTTATGTATTGTGCTGTATTGCTGCTGCAAAATAAATTTGCCAGTGATATTAAATCTAATTCTGAACTGCTGACTGTATTGTATGTTTTCACAATCAGTTGTTATTTAACATCTCCTCTTTGAAAATGGAATTGGGATTACGACGGAAATAGAAAGAACTTTTACCCTTACAGTATTGAACCTTCAGTGGAAAGTTAACCAGCCTCAAAAATTGCTGGCTAACTTGCTAATGTGTGACAGAGAGCATACTGACTTAGGGAGTGAGGGTGTGGGACTCTAGATGCAGCAATACAGATCACAAAGCACTCCAGTGGGTGATTAGGATGGCTCAGCACATCATTGGGAGTCAACTACCGGACTTGGAGGCAATCTACAACTCTCATTGCCTACATCATTAAAGACCCATCCCATCCCAGGCACTGTCTGTTCAAAATTATGCCATCTAGTAGGAGGTACAGAAACATCTTAGCCAAGACAGTAAGACTGAAAAAACAGTTTCTTCCTGAGGGCTGTCATGTAGCTGAATAATGCTACACCCCGGCTTGCCAATGGCCTCTGAGTTTTACAGACTATCAGAGTCACTTGTTGCTTGCAAATATAGGAATTTTAAGAAATTAATTAAACTGTATCGCATGCATTGTAAGTATCTGTGTTGCACAGACTGAAATAGCACCACAATCTTCTTGTCTTGAGCAATGAAAATAAAGTAATATTCTATTCTATTAATATATTTAAGAAAGAGATTGATAATTTTTGGATATACATGGAATCAAAGGAACAGGAAAGTGCTGCTGAAATAGAAAGTCACCTGTGATTTTACTGAATAGCAGATCTGGTGCACAGGCCTACTCTTGGTCTTTTCTTATGTAACCATATAAATTATAGTCATAGAGTCATAGAAAGTACAGCGCAGAAACAGGCCCTTCAGCCCATCTAGTCCAGGCCGAAACCATTTAAACTGCCTACTCGCAGCGACCTGCACCGGGAGCATAGCCCTCCATATCCCAACCATCCATGTACCTTTCCATACTTCGCTTAAACATTGAAAATGAGTTCACATGTACCTCTTAGCTTGGCAGCTCATTCCATGCTCTCATGACCCTCTGAGTGAAGAAAGTTCCCTCATGTTCCCCTTAAACTTTTCACCTTTCACTCTTAACTGGTGACCTCTGGTTGTAGTCCCAACCAATCTCAGTGGAAAAAAGCCTGATTGCAGTTACCCTATCGAAACCCCTCATAATTTTGTATACTTCTATCAAATCTCCTCTCGATCTTCTGCGTTCTAAGGAATAAAGTCCTAATCTGTTCAATCTTTCCTTACAACTCAGATCCTCCAGACTCGACAACACCCTTGTAAATTTTTTCTGTAGTCTTTCAACCTGATTTACATCTTTCCTGTAGGTAGGTGACAAAAACTGCAAATTAAAAAAAATTCTGAGAAGAAGAGTTGTAGAGTTCTTGAAAGTGAGTCTGTAGGTTGTGAAATCAGTTCGTGTTGAGGGTGAGTGAGATTATCTACAGTGCTTCAGGAGACTGGTGGTTGTAGGGTAATAGTTGTTCCATACAAGGGGTGATTCATAGGTTCGTGGCCTAAGGTAGAAGGAGTCAATTTTAGAAAACCTAGCACATTTATTTTTCCTACATTTACACACTTAGTCCAGCGGTCATGGAGCATACGGATCCCTTCTTTGTAGAGGTCGGTGTCTTGGACCTCCAGAAGTGGTTCACAGCAGGGGTGATTGATAAGTTTGTGCCATAAGGTAGAAGGAGATGAGTTATTAACTCAAACAACAGGAATTCTGCAGATGCTGGAAATTCAAGCAACAGACATCAAAGTTGCTGGTGAGCACAGCAGGCCAGGCATCCAAGATATTTGGAACAACCTACCAGCTGATTTTCTTAGTTCGGCAGTGAAGTAAGAGAATTGATGCAGTTTTAAAGTCACACCAAATATTGAATTGATTTAGTTTTTATACTGCTTACAGCGAAGAGGTGTGCGGAGGTGAGGAAGAATCGAGGTGCAAGGAGAAATCGAGGCAGACTTGAAGCAAAGTCAAGGCCCATCCACCTAAACCAAGAGCCAGGAAAACCTGGGGTTTGATCAGGCTGTTTTGGAAAGGTTGGATATGGGCCAAAATGTGGTGGTGGGGGCGGGGTGCAGGGTCCAGGCCCAGAGTATATCAAAGCACCCTGACTGGCTGCATCACTGCCTGGTATGGGAACTGTACCTCCCTTAATCGCAGGACTCTGCAGAGAGTGGTGCGGACAGCCCAGCGCATCTGTAGTTGTGAACTTCCATTGTTTCAGGACACTTACAAGGACAGGTATGTAAAAAGGGCCCATAAAGAAACTTCTCCCTCAATGTCGCAAAAACAAAGGAGCTGATTGTGGATTACAGGAGGAATGGAGATGGGCTAACCCCTGTTGACATCAATGGAGTTGAGTGGGTCAGATCAGTTCTGTTCGCTGCTCCACCATGTTTACTCAGCTCTGTACTGAACTGAGGCGGAGGCTGTGGCTTGCTCCCGCTGCTCTGGGCTTCATGTCTGTGGACTCACTTTCATTCCGAATGCTGTGTGCTTACTTTTATTGTTTGCACAATGTGGTTTTTCTCCTTTGCACATTGGGTGTTTGATGGTCTTTTTTTGTAATGGGTTCTTTTTAGTTTTTTTGTTTACTGGCTGTCTGTCAGGAGACGAATCTCGAGGTTGTATAAAGTATTCATACTTAGATAATAAATGCACTTTGAACCACAAGGAACCCCACTGAATGGGGGATGTCTGGTTTGTTAACTGCTGACTGATGTCCACAGTTGTAACCTATTTAGTAATATTTGGAATTTCTGTTTCTGAGAATCTTATGTTACTTTATGGTGGAGGATACATGGGGGTCACGTTATTCCTCTGGGACTGCATTCCTTGCAGTTATTGTTTTGTGACTTGTTCACCAATCACTGCCTTGGGTGCCTCTATGTTGACTTTTCTCTTTCTTATTCTTACACACACACACAACACCACCCCGCCTTCCAAATCTATTCACTCTTTCACTTCCACATACAAATCTCAT
This sequence comes from Mobula hypostoma, assembly GCF_963921235.1. Taxonomy (NCBI): domain Eukaryota; kingdom Metazoa; phylum Chordata; class Chondrichthyes; order Myliobatiformes; family Myliobatidae; genus Mobula; species Mobula hypostoma. The sequence goes on along the minus strand of NC_086108.1, from coordinate 7,701,645 downwards.
GGAGCTCATGTAACCTCCTACCCACAACCCACGCACTCTCCCATATTTAATTGTAGACACCAAAACTGAGTTCTGTAGCTGATATAATTAACATGTGGTCAGTTATTGAGTTCGTGCAGCCGTTTTCATTGATGCTGACGGGGGGATGTTTTCAAAATTCTGAGATTTATGTGATTATTGGACTGTACTTTATATTGGTCTTCGGTTTTCTGTGTTTTTGTTCTTGCTGCTGATGGCAATATGTTACTTTTTGGGTGAGGGAGGAGTTTGGGACTTGGGTGATGTTCTTGTTGGTGTTTTTCTGTGTGAATGATCTGTTAGTTTTTTGTGTGTGAGAGGGTGTTGGATGCTATTGTCACTGTTTTTTTGCAACAGAGGGGTTTGAGGTTTGATGTTATTGTCATTTTTTTTTGCAAGGGATGGGTTTGAGGGTGTTTGGGGTTTTGATGTTCCAGCTGCTGATTTCTGTGTGGGCGATCTGTTAGTTTTTTTTACAAGGGGGGTGGTGGGGGTTTGGGGTTTGTGAGTTTTTCTTCTTTTTCTTTTTCATGTCTTTCCTTTCAACAAATCCCGTGGTTTTTTTTGTATTTTGTGGTTATCTAGAGAAAAAGTAGATGCAATGTTGGCATTCATTTCTAGAGGAATAGAGTATAGGAGCAGGGATGTGATGTTGAGGCTCTATAAGGCACTGGTAAGACCTCGCTGGGAGTACTGTGTGCAGTTTTGGGCTCCTTATTTAAGAAAGGATGTGCTTACATTGGAGAGGGTTCAGAAAAGATTCACTAGAATGATTCCAGGAATGAGAGGGTTAACATATGAGGAACGTTTGTCCGCTCTTGGACTGTATTCCTTGGAGCTTAGAAGAACGAGGGTGGACCTCATAGAAACATTTCGAATGTTGAAAGGCATGGACAGAGTGGATGTGGCAAAGTTGTTTCCCATGATGGGGGAGTCTTGTACGAGAGGGCATGACTTAAGGATTGAAGGGCGCCCATTCAGAACAAAGATGCAAAGAAATTTTTTTAGCCAGAGGGTGGTGAATCTATGGAATTTGTTGCTATGGGCGGCAATAGAGGTTAAGTCATTGGGTGTATTTAAGGCAGAGGTTGATAGGTATCTGAGTAGCCAGGGCATCAAAGGTTATGGTGAGAAGGTGGGGGAATGGGTCTAAGTGGGAGAATGGATCAGCTCATGATAAAATGGCGGAGCAGACTCGATGGGCCGAATGGCCGACTTCTGCTCCTTTGTCTTATGAATATCAGAGTTGTATTGTACATGCATTCTTTGACAATAAAATGAACCTTTGAACCTTTTAGTAATATTTATTTCCCTCTCGCAGGTGTGCCTGACTTGTTGTCCTCGTGATGTAATGGTCCAGATTGATCAGTTCTGCCGAGCGCACCATATCAAGTTCTTTGCTGGCGATGTCTTTGGTTACCACGGTTACATGTTTGCTGACCTGGGAGAGCATGAATTTGTGGAGTAAGTTCAAAAGATTAAATGGCTTTTCCAGCACAACGTATCTCATCGTTGTTTCAACAGATTTTCATGGGTGCTAAGATTTTCTGGTGAAATTCTTTTTCCCCTTTTCCTTCGGCCCTGCAAACAATTTTTCAAAGTTAAAAAGTTCAAATTAAATTTATTATCAAAATACGCGTATGTCGTCATATACAACCCTGAGATTCATTTTCTTGTGGGCATACTCAATAAATCTATAGAGTAGTAACCATAACAGAATCAGTGAAAGACTGCCTAATTAGTGTGTTCAACCAGAGTGTGGAAGACAACAGGTGTCAGGGTTCTATACTGCACACGTACTTTGAAAATAAATCTACTTTGAAACATGTACATCAAAACCATTGAAATATACAATGAAATGTCATTTGCATCAGCATCCAACGCAGACCACAACGTGCTGGGGACAGCATGAAATGTTGCCACGCTTCCGGTGCCAATGTAGCATGCCCACAACTTACTAACCTTTACACCTTGGCACTGTGGGAGAAATATCATCGGGTCGCAGGGTGAAACTCCTTACACACAGCGATGGAAATGAAACCCCAAACACTGGCACTATGAAGCATTACACTAGCCACTACGGGATGTTAGGCTGTAAGACCATAAGACATAGGAGCAGAAGTAGGCCATTTGGCCCATCAAATCTGCTCCGCCATTCAATCATGGCTGATCCTTTTTTCTCCTCCTCAGCCCCACACCTCAGCTTTCTCCCCATAGCCTTTGATGCTGTGACCAATCAAATACCTATCAATCTCTGTCTTAAATACACCCAATAACCTGGCCTCCACAGCTGCATGTGGTAACAAATTCCACAAATTCAGCACCCTTTGGCTAAAGAAATTTCTCTACCACTCTGTTTAAATGGAATCCCCTCTATCCTGAGGCTGTGCCCTCTTGTCCTAGACTCTCCCACCATGGAAAACATCTTTTCCACATCTACTCTGTCTAGGCCTTTCAACATTCGAAAGGTTTCAAAGAGGTTCCCCCTCATCCTTCTAATGTTGGCTGGATTAGCGAACATGTCAGATGAGCAAAGGTTGAGTGAACTAGGGCTTTTCTCTTCGGTGAGAAGGAGAATGAGAGGCGACTTGATTGAGGTGTACAAAATGATAAGGGGCATATATCAAGTGAAGCCAGAGAATTTTTCCCAGGGCAGAAATGTTTAATACGGGGGTGAGGTAAATTTGAAGATGATTGGAGGAAAGTATAGGGGGATGTTCACCTGTGAATCTGCTGGGGTCGTTTATTGTGTCAGGTGCCCGTCGTAAATTGGGGGACCTCTTCATGAAGCACCTCCGCTCCATCTGGCAGAAGCAGGTCTTCCCAGTGGCCAAACATTTTAATTCCGATTCCCATTCCAACGTTTCAGTCCATAGCCTTCTCTTCTGCCAAGATGAGGCCACCCTCAGGGTGGAGGAGCAACACCTTATGTTCTGTCTGGACGGCCTCCACCTCATGGCATGAATATCTATTTCTCCTTTCGTTAAACAAAACTACCCCCCCCCACTCCTCTGTTCTCCACTCTGACCTCTTACTTCTTCTCACCTGCCTATCATACTCCCCTGTGTCTCCTCTTCCTTCCCTTCCTCCTATGGTCCACTTTGCTCTCCTATCAGATCCCTTGCTCTTTTGTATCCACCTGGCTTCACCTATCACCTTCCAGCTGGCCTCCTTCCCCTGCCCTCCTCATCATTTTATTCTGTCACCTTTCCCTTTTCTGCTCAGTCCTGAAGAAGGGTCTCAGACCGAAACGTCGACTATCTATTCATTTCCATAGATGCTGCCTGATCTACACAGTTCCTCCTCCATTTTGTGTGTGTGCTTTACAAGGGGGAGGGTGTGCTGTCTTGTTTTACATCGTCAAAATATTATTAGGCCCCAGAACCTGAGATTGTTTCATAGCCACAAGTCTCACGTGCCAGGCAGAGTGATCCCCCTTGTCAGGAATATGTTATCCCACAAGAAATCCTCCACAGAGAATAAATTTAAACATTCTTTTTGTTTAAATAATGATTACAGATTATATGTATAATTGCGTAGATTGCTTACATCATCACAGTACGGTAGCATAATAGCTCGCGCAGTGCTTCACAGCACTGGCGTCCTGGGTTCACTTCCTGCCGCTGTGTTCTGCCTGTGACTGCGTGGGTTTCCTCCAGGTGATCAGTTTTTCCCTATATTCCAAAGACATATCGCTTGGTAGGTTAATTGGTCATCGTAAATTATCCCGTTATTAGGCTAGGATTAAATCGGGGGCTTGCTGGGCAGCACAGCTTGAAGGGCTGGAAGATCCTATTATGCACTGTATGTCAATACATACATAAATAAATCACATTACCAGTGATGCATGCGTGCCTCGCTTAAAGTAAACTCGAAGTTAGACCTGCATTCCCGGACTGCTCTCTCTTTCTTTGAATTAGTTTAATGTTTTAAAGGTACAAAACATAACAGATATCAAAGATTGTTTTTTTCACACAGAGAGTGGTGGGCGAGTGGAACATCTTGCCTGAGGTTGTGATAGAGGCAAATACATTAGGGACATTTAAGAGATAGTTAGATATAGGCACGTCGTTGTCAGAAGTAGGGTTGTTTTTTAGATAGTGGTGGGTGTGTGGACGTTCTGTCAGGTGTGTTGGTAGAGGCATGTAGGAGACTCTTAAGCTCGCGGATGGAAGAACCACAGAGAGCTAAGTGGAAGGGAAGAGTTAGGCTGATCTTAGAGGAGGTGAAAAGGTCGGCACAACATTGTGCACCAAACGGTCTATACTGCTCTATGCTCTATGTTTTCTTGCCACCCATATTTTTAGATTGTGAAGACACGTAGTCCTCTTTTATTGTCATTTAATAATGCATGCATTAAGAAATGATACATTATTTCCTCCGGTGCGATATCACAAAACACGGGACAAACCAAGACTGAAAAAACTGACAAAACCACATAATTATAACATGTAGTTACAACAGGGCAACAATACCATAACTTGATGAAGAAGTCCGTGAGCACAGTAAAGTTCAAAGTTTCTCAAATGTCCCACATCTCACGCAGACGGGAGAAGGAAGAAAAACTCTCCCTGCCATGCCGACCACAATCCGACTCTGAGTCATCCGAAAACTTCGAGCTCTGATCAGCTCTCCGACACCGAGTACTGAGCGCCGTCTCTGTCCGAGCGATTCGACCTCTTTCTCGGTCGCCAAAAGCAGGCAAGGCCGGGGATTTTGAGGCCTACCCTCCGAAAAGATTCCCGACCACACAATAACGACAGCAGTGGACGGGTGTTTCAGAAATTTCTCCAGATGTTCCTCTGTGCTTTCACGTCTATCTCCATCAAATCAGAATTGTCCATGGCCCCTATTTAACAGATACAACATCATTTTTCACCGGAGAGCTGCGCACTTGTTAGCATAGTTAACACAACGCTTTACAGTGCAGGCAAACCAGGTTCAATTCCTGCCAGTACCTGTAAGGAGTTGGTATGTTCCCCCCGTGACTTCCCACAGTCCAAAGACGTAGGTGAGATGGTCATTGTAAATTAATCCATGATTAAACTAGTATTAAATCAGGGGATTGCTGGGCACCGTGACTCAAAGATCTGGAAGGGCCTATTCCACACTGTATGTCAATAAGTAAATATATGTTACATAAGAGTATAAAGTGTCTTTGATCTCCATTGAACCTTGCAGAGAGAAGCAGAAGGTGGTAAAAGTTGGACCCACTGAAGAAGATGGACCTAAAGCTAAGAAAGTCAAGCTCGATCCAAATGAGACCACCATGATCAAAAAGGTATTTGAGCCAGCAGTCTATTACTAAAGTAATGCTACATTTTGACTCTGGGGAATACAGCTGCAGAGATACTGATTCATGAGAAATCAGGTGCCCATGATTGCTATTCTTAAACTGATTATTGTTACTCTGCACTGACTCAAGAAATCCTGGAGATACATCCTTAGGGTATTGGGTGGAAGCCTCCATTGGTCGGGGTCGACCATGGATTTTGTGTCCTACCTGCCTACATGATATGCAAGCCAGGGCAGAGAGCATGCTGTTGCCATGCAGTAGTCTCCCCCTCTCCACACAGTTGATTAATCCAAAGGAATGGCAGAGACCTATGCAGTTTGGCACCAGCAGCATCACAGGAGTTGCTAGTCCATGTTGAACTCAATGTAGGACTGCCTTGGGGACTCCAGCTACGGATTTTTCCCTCCAGGTTTACTTCCGAAGCCTTCCCCGTGAGTGAATGTTGTAACAAGGCAACAGTGGTTTGAGATCAGAATCTTCCTTCTCATAGATGAGCTGCCAGTCACAGAAAGACCGTGATCACCCACGTCATACAACATGGCACATAACAAATGAATGAAAGCATTCTGCATGCAGCCGTTTTCTTCTTCATTATGTGCCGTGTCTTATGACGTGGATGATCATGATCTATGACCATGATTGTTCTTGGCAAATTTTTCCACAGAAGTGGTTTGCCATTGCCTTTTTTTGTTGGCAGCGTCTTTACAAGACGAGTGACCCCAACGGAGAGAAGGACTGCCTTGCACCTCCTTTGGTAGAGACGTATCTCCATCCCACCATACAAGGGAGGAGGAGAAGATGGCGGCGCGACGCAGCGCGCGCAGCCACTCCGGTGGTGATGTCTGTTATTTGTCAAGTAGGGGACCGTGCACAATTCTGATTTGATGGAGACAGACGTGAGAGTATGGAGGAACATCTGGAGAAACTTCTGAAATGCCTGCTTCGCTGCCGCTGTTACTGTGTGGTCCGGAATCTCGGGGGGGAAAAGGCCCCGAATCCTCGGCTTTGCTTGTTTCGGCGGCCGGAGCGAGGTTGAAGGCGTTTGGCAGAGGTTGGCACTCGGGAGGCTGTATCGGAGGGGCCGGTCGGAGGCTCGAAGTTTCTGGACGGACGGACTCAGTGTCGGCTGTGGTTGGGTGCTTCCAATGCATCAGCAGTTGTCAGCGCCTGGAGGTTTATGGCAGTGAGTTTTTCCCTTTGCTGCCTGCTATCGGGGACTCGGGACTTTGAGACTTTTTTTTACCATGTCCATGGTCTGTTCTTTATCAAGTTATGGTATTGCTTTGCACTGCTGCAACTATATGTTATAATTATGTGGTTCTGTCAGTGTTAGTCTTTGGTTTGTCCAGTTTTTCTGTGATATCACTCTGGAGGAACATTGTTTCATTTCTTAATGCATGCATGCATTTCTAAATGACAATAAACGAGAACTGAGTGTTCTCATAATCTAATCTAAAATTGACATGCAGCAGAACTTGCCTGTTACTGAAGTCCCCAAGATGCTGACCTCAATCAGGAAGGAGTGCTGATGGTCACTGTTTCCACCGAGGCAGCTTGCTGTGATCAGACCTGTTGTGTTCCAGTCTGACTCCAGTGACTGAGCTCTGATGTGTCAGTGCGAGAGGATTAATAGTAATGGAGGAAAAGGGGACAAGAGTAAGTTGTATGTCTCTTCCCCTCCCTCTCTCCTCTCCCCTCCCCCCCCCCCAACCCAATTGCGCCACTGGCATTTAGGGCAGTAATGAAGGTCCTCCATCTCTGGTGGTGTTCAGGGCTTCCTTCATCGTGTCAGTAGTTTCCTCTTGGTTTTCACTACTGTCAGTCAACAAGTCCCAGTATTGTTGCACCCAGATATATAATTCTTCATTGCTGTTTCCTTAATAGTTTTATAAGTCAGGGTTTTTAGCCCCGAGCTGAACCCCCTGAACCTGGAGGACCAGTGGACCACTCTTAGTCTGGCCTCTACCCTTTGACCTGTGTGGTATTGGTGACCCTCCAAAGCCTAAAGCCCTGACTCTCCAGTTTCATTAAAGCAGCAAACTTCCAAATTACAACAAGGTTGTGTATATAGGCCTCCAAATAGTAGCCAAGATGTGGGTTTGGGATTGCAAAGGGAGGCGGAAAAGGCATGTCACAATTGTAATGAAGGATTTCAACATGCACAGGGATTGGGAAAATCAGGTTACTGTCGGATTGCAAAAGAGGGAATTTGTTGAATGCTGATGAGATGGTTTTTTAGAGCAGCTTGTGCTTGAGCCTATTCAGGGAAAAGGATATCTTAGATTGGGTGTTGTGTAATACCCAAATCTTATTAGGGAGCTTAATGTAAAGAAACCCTTAGGAGACATTGATCATAATATGATTGAATGCATACTGCAAGTTGAGAGGGAGATGCATAAGTCAGATTTATCAGTATCGCAATGGAATAAAGGGAATTACAGAGGCATGAGAGAGGAGCTTGCCCAGTTAGGATTGGAGGAGGATGACAGCAGAGCAGAGATGGCTGAAGTTTCTGGGAATAGTTCACAAGGCGCAGATAGATAAGTCCCATAGAAGAAGAAATTCTCTAATGACAGGGGTAGGCAACCGTGGCAGACAAGGGAAGTTAAGGCTCCGTAAAAGCCAAGGAAAGGGCATATAAGGTAGCAAAAATGAGTGGGAAGTTGGATGATTGGGAAGCTTTTAAAATCCTACAAAAGGCAACTAAAAGAGCTTTAAGAAGCAGAAAGATGAAATATGAGGGCAGACCAGCCAATAATATAAAGCAGGATTCTAAATGTTTTTCAGTTATATAAAGAGTAAAAGGGAGGTGAGAGTTGGTATTGGACCACTGGAAAATGATGCTGGTGAGGTAGTAATGGGGGGCAAAGAAATGGCAGATGAACTTAATGGGTAGTTTGCATCTGTCTTCACTGTGGAAGACAATAGCAGTATGTAAGAGGTCCACGAGTGTCAGGGAGCAGGTGTGAGTGCCATTGCTATTACAAAGGAAAAAGTCCAAGGCAAACTGGAAGGTCTTAAGGTGGATAAGGCACCTGGGCCAGATGGACTACATCCCAGAGTCCTAAGAGAGGTTGCTGAAGAGATAACAGATGCATTGGTCATGATCATTCAAGAATCACTTGATCCTGGCATGGTCCCAAAGGACTGGAAGATTACAAATGTCACTCCACTCTTTAAGAAGGGAGGAAGGCAAAAGAAAGGAAATTATAGGTCAGTTAGCCTAACTTCAGTGGTTGTGAAAGTGTTGAAGTCTATTATTAAGGATGAGGTTTCGAGGTACTTGGAGACTAATGATAAAATAATCAAATTCAGCATGGTTTCTGTAAAAGGAAATCTTGCCTGACAAATCTGTTGGAGTCCTTCAAGGAAGTAACATGTAGCGTGGACATAGGAGAGGCAGTGGATGTCATCTTGGATTTTCAGAAGGCTTCGATAAGGTGCCACACATGAGGCTGCTGAACAAGATAAAATCCTATGGCGTTACAGGAAAGATACTGGCAGCAAGCGGGAATAAAGGGGGCCTTTTCTGGTTGGCTGCCAGAGACTAGTGGTGTTCCTCGGGGGTCAGCATTGGGACTGCTACTTTTTACATTGTTTGTCAATGATTAGGACTTGATGGCTTTGTGGCAAAGTTTGAAGATGATATGAAGATAGGTGGAGGGGTAGGTAGTGCTGAGGAAGTAATGTGATTGCAGCAGGACTTAGACAAATTGCAAGAATGGGCAAAAAAGTGACAGATGGAATACAGTGTTGGGAAATGTATGATAATGCATTTTGGTAAACGGAACACTTGTACGGAATATTATCTAAATGGGGAGAAAGTTCAAACATCAGAGGTGCAGAAGGACTTAAGCGTCCTCGTGCAAGACTCCCAGAAGGTTAATTTACAGGTTGAGTCTGTGGTAAAGAAGGCAAATGCAATGTTGGCATTTATTTCAAGGGGAATAGAATATAAAAGCAACGAGTTAATGCTGAGCAACACACATCAAAGTTGCTGGTGAACGCAGCAGGCCAGGCAGCATCTCTGGGAGGAGGTGCAGTCGACGTTTCAGGCCAAGACCCTTCGTCCTGATGACCAGCAACTTTGATGTGTGTTGCTTGAATTTCCAGCATCTGCAGAATTCCTGTTGTTTGCGAGATAATGCTGAGGCTTTATTAGACACTAGTAAGGTCGCACTAGGAATATTATCAACAGTTTTGGGCCCATATCTCAGAAAGGATGCGTTGTCATTGGAGAGAGTCCAGAGCAGGTTCACCAAGATGATTCTGGGAATAAAGAGGTTAACATATGAGGAGCATTTGACAGCTTTGTGCCAGTACTTACTGGAGTTTAGTAGAAACCTACCGAATGTTGAAAGGACAAGATAGGGTGCTTGTGGAGAGGGTGTTTCCTATGGTGGGAGTATCCAGAACTAGAGGGCACAGCCTCAAAATTGAGGGGCGACCATTAAGAACAGAGATGAGGAGGAATTTTTTTTAGCCAGGTGATGGTGACTCTGTGGAATGCCCTTGTCACAGACTGCAATGGAGGCCAAGTCCGTGGGTATATTTAAGGCAGAAATTGATAGTTTCGTGGTCAGTCAGTACAGTGCATCAAGGGATATGGCAAGAAGGCAGGTGTATTCCAAAGAAGTAGCATACAAATTAGCCAGAGAAAGTGGCTCACCTGAGGACTGGGAGAAATTCAGAGTTCAGCAGAGGAGGACAAAGGGCTTAATTAGGAAGGGGAAAAAAGATTATGAGAGAAAACTGGCAGAGAACATAAAAACGGACTGTAAAAGCTTTTATAGATATGTAAAAAGGAAAAGACTGATAAAGACAAATGTAGGTCCCCTGCAGACAGAAACAGGTGAATTGATTATGGGGAGCAAGGACATGGCAGACCAATTGAATAATTACTTTGGTTCTGTCTTCACTAAGGAGGACATAAATAATCTTCCAGAAATAGTAAGGGACAGAGGGTCCAGTGAGATGGAGGAACTGAGTGAAATACATGTTAGTAGGGAAGTGGTGTTAGGTAAATTGAAGGGATTGAAGGCAGATAAATCCCCAGGGCCAGATGGTCTGCATCCCAGAGTGCTTAAGGAAGTAGCCCAAGAAATAGTGGATGCATTAGTGATAATTTTTCAAAACTCGTTAGATTCTGGACTAGTTCCTGAGGATTGGAGGGTGGCTAATGTAACCCCACTTTTTAAAAAAGGAGGGAGAGAGAAACCGGGGAATTACAGGCCGGTTAGCCTAACGTCGGTGGTGGGGAAACTGCTGGAGTCAGTTATCAAGGATGTGATAACAGCACATTTGGAAAGCGGTGAAATGATCGGACAAAGTCAGCATGGATTTGTGAAAGGAAACTCATGTCTGACGAATCTCATAGAATTTTTTGAGGATGTAACTAGTAGAGTGGATAGGGGAGAACCAGTGGATGTGGTCTATTTGGATTTTCAAAAGGCTTTTGACAAGGTCCCACACAGGAGATTAGTGTGCAAACTTAAAGCACACGGTATTGGGGGTAAGGTATTGGTGTGGGTGGAGAATTGGTTAGCAGACAGGAAGCAAAGAGTGGGAATAAACGGGACCTTTTCAGAATGGCAGGCGGTGACTAGTGGGGTACCGCAAGGCTCAGTGCTGGGACCCCAGTTGTTTACAATATATATTAATGACTTGGATGAGGGAATTAAATGCAGCATCTCCAAGTTTGCGGATGACACGAAGCTGGGTGGCAGTGTTAGCAGTGAGGAGGATGCTAAGAGGATGCAGGGTGACTTGGATAGGTTGGGTGAGTGGGCAAACTCATGGCAGATGCAATTTAATGTGGATAAATGTGGAGTTATCCACTTTGGTGGCAAAAATAGGAAAACAGATTATTATCTGAATGGTGGCCGATTAGGAAAAGAGGAGGTGCAACGAGACCTGGGTGTCATTATACACCAGTCATTGAAAGTGGGCATGCAGGTACAGCAGGCGGTGAAAAAGGCGAATGGTATGCTGGCATTTATAGCGAGAGGATTCGAGTACAGGAGCAGGGAGGTACTACTGCAGTTGTACAAGGCCTTGGTGAGACCACACCTGGAGTATTGTGTGCAATTTTGGTCCCCTAATCTGAGGAAAGACATCTTTGCCATAGAGGGAGTACAAAGAAGGTTCACCAGATTGATTCCTGGGATGGCAGGTCTTTCATATGAAGAAAGACTGGATGAACTGGGCTTGTACTCGTTGGAATTTAGAAGATTGAGGGGGGATCTGATTGAAACGTATAAGATCCTAAAGGGATTGGACAAGCTAGATGCGGGAAGATTGTTCCCGATGTTGGGGAGGTCCAGAACGAGGGGTCACAGTTTGAGGATAGAGGGGAAGCCTTTTAGGACCGAGATTAAGAAAAACTTCTTCACACAGAGAGTGGTGAATCTGTGGAATTCTCTGCCTCAGCAAACTGTTGAGGCCAGTTCATTGGCTATGTTTAAGAGGGAGTTAGATATGGCCCTTGTGGCTACAGGGGTCAGGGGGTATGGAGGGAAGGCGGGGTTCTGAGTTGGATGATCAGCCATGATCATAATAAATGGCGGTGCAGGCTCGAAGGGCCGAATGGCCTACTCCTGCACCTATTTTCTATGTTTCTATGTTTCTATGTATGTGGTTGAGTAGGATCCGGGGTCGGCCATGATGGAATGGCGAAACAGACTTGATGGGCTGAATGGCCTAATTCTGCTCCTATTTCTTATGGTCTAAGCACTGGTGAGGCCTCACAGAGTATTGTGAACAGGTTTGGGCCCCATTTCTTCAAAATAATGTAGAGTTCAAAGGAAATGATTCCACAATTGACTGGCCTGTCATATGAAGAGCATTTGATGGTTCTGGTCCTGTATTCACTAGAATTCAGAAAAATGAGGCATGACCTCATTGTAACTATCGAATGATGAAAGGCCTTGACAGAGTGGATGTGGAGATGTTTCCTGTGGTGGGAGAGTCTAAGACGAGAAGACATGGCCTCAGAATAGAGTGGCGTCCTTATAGAACAGAGATGGGGAGGAATTCCTTTAGCCAGAGAGTGGTGAATCAAAGTTCAAAGTACATTTATTATCAAAGTATGTATACATTACACATCCTTGAGATTTGTCTCCTAACAGGCAGCCACGAAACTAAGAAACACAAAAACAAATGAATTGAATTCAATTGACTTGACTGCATTACTTGCATCCTTCATAAATCTTTACGTTAAATCTCTGCCTAAATGTGCAATGTGCAATTTATAATAATTTGTAATAAATAGTATGTACAACAGGACAGTCAATATTACATAGAAATACAATTGTATCAGCGTGAATTAATCAGTCTGACGGCCTGGTGGAAGAAGCTGTCCTGGAGCCTGTTGATCCTGGCTTTTATGCTGCAGTACTGTTTCCCGGACGGTAGCAGCTGGAACAGTTTGTGACTGGGGTGACTCGAGACCCAATGATCCTTGGGCCTTTTTCACACACTTGTCTTTGTAAATGTCTTGTAGTGGGAAGTTCAAATCTACAGATGCACTGGGCTGTCCGCACTACTCTCTGCAGAGTCCTACAATAGAGGGAAGAACTGTTCCCATACCAGGGAGTGATGCAGCCAGTCAGGTGAAAGAGGCGCTGTTGTGCCTTTTTCACCACACAGCTGGTATGTACAGACCACGTGAGATCCTCAGTGATGTTTATGCCGAGGAACTTAAAGCTGTTCACCCTCTCAGCCCCAGAGCCATTGATGTCAATAGAGGTTAGCCTGTCTCCATTCCTCCTGTAGTCCACAACCAGCCTCTTTGTTTCTGTGACATTGAGGGAGAGTTTGTTTTCTTGACACCACTGTGTCAGGGTGATGACTTCTCTGTAGGCTGCGTCGTTATTTGAGATTAGGCCAATCAATGCAGTATCATCAGTAAAGGAGAGGGGCTTAGGACACAGCCCTGAGGGACACCTGTGTTGAGGGTCAGAGAGGCAGAGGTGAGGGAGTCCACTCTTACCACCTGCCAGTGATCTGACAGAAAGTTCAGGATCCAGCTGCACAAGGCCGGGTGAAGCACGAGGTCTCTGAACTTCCTGTCGTGTTTGGAGGGAATTATGGTGTTGAATGCTGAACTGTAGTCCAAGGACAGCATTCTCACATAAGCATCCTTCTTCTCCAGATGTGTAAGAACGCTGTGTAGAGTTGTGGCTATTGCGTCATCTGTCGATCGGTTGTGTCGGTAGGTGAATTGTAGGGGTCCAATGTGGATGGCAGCATGCTGCAGATGTAGTCCTTGACCAGCCTCTCAAAGCAGTTGCTTGTTTTTGAGGTGAGCATAACAGTATACCAGTCGTTCAGACGTATTATCTTGGTCTTTTTGGGTACAGGGACAATGGTGGATGTTTTGAAGCAGGAGGGCACTCTACACTGGGAGAGGCAGAGATGAAAAATGTCATAAACACACCTGCCAGTCGTGCCACGCACATCCTGAGTACCCTCCCTGGGATGCCGAGCTGTCCCACAGCCTTGTGACTGTCCACTCATTGGAAACACCTGCGCACTTCAGCCTCAGAGATGACCAAGGTGCAGGTGGCACTCCTTGGGGGCTCAGAGTTTACAATATCGAACTGAGCGTTAAAAAGATTTAGCTCATCTGGGAGAGAGAGGCATCAATGTTGGAAACACCACTGCACTTAGCTTGAAGTCTGTGATGGTGTGCAGACCCTGCCATAAGCTGCGTGTTGGAGAGCTGTGTCTGGATCTTGTCCCTGTGTTGTCGTTTTGCTGCCTTGATTACTTTGCGCAGATGGTAGCTGCATTTCTTGAGTTCCTAAACACAAAATAATCTACAGATGCTGGGGTCAAAGCAACACTCACAACACGCTGGAGGAACTCAGCAGGTCGGGCAGCATCCGTGGAAAAGATTGGTCGACGTTTCGGGCCGGAACCCTTCGTCAGGACTGTAGAGGGAGGGAGCAGGGGCCCTGTAAAGAAGGTGAGGGGAAGGTGGGAAGGAGAAGGCTGGTAGATTCCAGGTGAAAAACCAGTAAGGGGACAGATAAAGGGGTGGGGGGGGGGAAGCAGGGAGGTGACAGGCAGGAAAGGTGAAGAAGGAATAGGGGAAAACACAATGGGTAGTAGAAGGAGGCGGAACCATGAGGGAGGTGATAGGCAGCTGGGGGAGGCGGCAGAGTGACATAGGGATAGAGGAAGGGAGGGGGAGGGAATTACCGGAAGTTGGAGAATCCTATGTTCATACCAAGAGGCTGGAGACCACCTAGATGGTATATGAGGTGATGCTCCTCCAACCTGAGTTTAGCTTCATCATGGCAGTAGAGGAGGTCATGTATGGACATATCTGAATGGGACTAGGAAGCAGAGTTGAAGTGGGTGGCTGCTGGGAGATCCTGTCTGTTGTGGCGGACGGAGCGGAGGTGCTCGACGAAGCGGTCCCCCAATCTGCGTCAGGTTTCACCGATGTAAAGGAGGCCGCACCGGGAGCACCGGATGTAATAGATGACCCCAATAGACTCACAAGTGAAGTGTTGCCTCACCTGGAAGGACTGTTTGGGGCCCTGAATGGTTGCAAGAGATGAGGTGTAGGGACAAGTGTAGCACTTGCGCTTACAGGGATAAGTGCCAGTTGGGAGATCCGTGGGGAGGGACCGATCCCTGCGGAAAGCGGAGAGGGGTGGAGAGGGAAAGATGTGCTTAGTGGTGGGGTCCTGTTGAAGGTGGTGGAAGTTGCGGAGGATAATGTGCTGGATCTGGAGGCTGGTGGGGTGGTAGGTGAGGACAAGGGGAACTCTGTCCCTGTTGTGTTTGCGGGAGGATGGGGTGAGGGCCGAAGTGCAGGAAATGGAGGAGATGTGGGTGAGGGCATCATTGATGACGGTAGAAGGAAAACCACAATCCTTAAAGAAAGAGGACATTTGAGATGTCCTGGAACGGAAAACCTCATCCTCGGAGCAGATGCGGTGAGACGGAGGAACTGGGAATAGAAAATGGCATTTTTGCATGTGGCAGGGTGGGAAGAGGTATAGTCGAGGTAGTTATTAGAGTCAGTGGGCTTGTAGAAGATGTCAGTGGACAGTCTATCTCCAGAGATGGAGACCGAGAGATCGAGAAAGGGGAGAGAAGTGTCCGAGATAGACCAAGTGAATTTGAGGGCTGGGTGGAAGTTTGAAGTAAAGTGGATGAAATTGACGAGCTCAGCATGGGTGCAGGAAACAGCACCAATGTAGTCGTCAATGTACCAAAGGAAAAGTTGGGGAGCAGTACCGGAATAGGTTTGGAGCACAGACTGTTCCACATAACCAACGAAGAGGCAGGCATAGCTAGGGACCATGCAAGTTCCCATAGCTATACACCCTTAGTCTGAAGAAAGTGGGAAGAGCCAAAAGAGAAGTTATTGAGTGTGAGAACCAGTTCCTCCAACCAGAGGAGGGCAGTGGTGGTGGGGAACTGGTGAGGTCTATTATCCAGAACTAGCAGAGGGCTTTGAGGCCTTCTTGATAGGGAATGGAGGTGTATAGGGATTGGACATACATAGTGAAAATGAAGTGGTTGGGACCGGGGAACTGGAAGTTATTGAAGAGGTGGAGGGCATGGGATGTATCTCGGATGTAGGTGGGGAGGGACTGAACTAGGGGTGACAAAATGGAGTCCAGGTAGGCAGATACAAGTTCGGTGGAACAGGAGCAGGCAGAAACTACGGGTCTACTGGGACAGTCAGGCTTGTGGATCTTGGGGAGGAGGTAAAACCGGGCAGTATGGGCTGTGGGAATTATGAGCTTAGTGGCTGAGGATGGAAGGTCTCCGGAGTTGATAAGGGCGGTGATGGTGCGGGAGACAATAGTTTCATGTTCTTTGGTGGGGTCCTGTTCCAGGGGTAAGTAAGAGGTGGTGTCAGAGAGCTGTCGTTTGGCCTTAGAGAAGACCCAAGAGACGTATGAGGCGTACAAGATGAATAAGGCATAGATAGAGTGGACAATGAGAGACAAGTTGAAATGGCTGATATGAGAGGCATAATTTTAAGGTGATTGAAGGAAAGTATATGGAAGGACATCAGAGGTAGATTTTTGTTCAACAAAGTGTTGGCTGTGTAGAACGTGCTGATGGGGATGATGGTAGAAGCAGATAAATTAGGGACATATAATAGACTCTTAGATAGGCATGTGGATGATTGAAAAATGTAGAGCTATATGGGAGGGAAGAGCTAGATTGATCTTGGAGTAGTTTAAAAGGTCGGCACAGCATTGTGGGGCACAGGGCCTGTTCTGTTTTATGTTCTACTCTTGGTTTAGTTATACTATCGGTACATCAGGTAACACGAGGACTGAGGGTTTGATTGAATCAGACCAACAGATGGCAGCTTTGCTTTGCAATTCTTGTCTGCAGAGGCTGGACTTTTACAAATCAATTATTATGCAGTGTTTTTCTGAATGTGACCCATAAAGGGTTGAAAACATCGCGGCCTGTTTACCAAGTATTTACTGTAATCTCTCAATGGATGGTGATTAGATTTATGTGACTGGCATGATTGAGATCAGGAGCGGCAGAGATAAAGTATGATCATGTTCTGCTTATTTGGTTGGAGGGCTGGTCGATGTTTCCGACTCCTAGGAGTTCCTGATCTAGATATACAGTAGATGCTCAGAACGTGCTAATGTGACTGTCTTTCTGGCTGTATGGAATGGGCTGGGTTGATCAGGAATAGTTGAGTGAGCTAGGGCCTTTCTCTTTAGAGCGAAGAAGGGTGAGAAGTTACTCGATAGCAGTGTATAAGATTTATTATTGGGATACAGTGTGAAGTATCAAGAATGTTGCGGGGACTGGAGGACCTGAGCTATAAAGAAAGCTGGAATAGGTTAGAACTTTATTTCTTGGAATGTAGAAGATTCAGGGAAGATTTGGTCAAGATAAATGCAAACAGGCTTTTTCCACTGTGGTTGGGTGGGACTACAGCAGAGGTCATGGGTTAAGGGTGAAAGATGACACCCTTAAAAGGGACATGAGGGATAACTTCTTCAGTCAGAGGGAGGTGAGAGTGTGGAACAAGCTGCCAGCGCAAGTGGTGCATGCAAGGCCAATTTCAAGGTTTAAGAGACGTTTGGATAGGTACATGGATGGTCAGGCGATGGTCTCAGTGCAGGTCGTTGGGAGCAGGCAGTTTAAATTGTTTAACATGAGCTAATGGACCCAAGGGCCTTTTTTTGTGCTGTACTTTTCTATGACAGTGTGACTTTTTCCCAGGGTGAAAATAGCTCATGCAAGGGAGAATAACTTCAAGGAGTTCGGAAGAAAGTATAGGGGGGAATATCAGTGGTAAGTTTCTTCAGACAGAGTGGTGGGTGCGTTGAATGCACTACCAGAGATGGTGCTAGAGGCAGATACATTAGGGACATTTAATAAGCTCCTGGGTGATGTGGGAGGGAAGGGTTCGATTGATCTTAGAGTAAGTTAACAGGATGGCAGACAAAGGGCTGAAGTTTCTGTACTATGCTGTTGCGTGAGAAAGGAGAGCTGAAAAGTAACCCAATAGGTGAATGTTTGCATGGGACTGATGTGAAGAAAAAGTTTACACATGGGTCAGAACATGATCAGGATATTCAGCAAGAAATCCTTCAAAGTACATTTACATTTACTTATTATCAAGATATGTATGCGGTATACAACCCTGAGATTGGTCTTTTCCACAGACAGCCACAAAACAAAAGAAACATCATGGAACCCATTCAAAGAAAACCATCAACCTTCCCCCCACCCATGTTAAAAAACCAAATTACACAAATGGCAAAAAAAAACAAGAAACATAGAATATAAAACAGCAACCTACTGAGTCATTGGAAGAGTCCAGGCATATTCAGTTCACCTCAGTTCAGTTCAATCTAGCACTGTGCCACTCATTATCTGCAGGCCGCCACAATCAAAATCACACAAACTATCAACAAAAAAAAGGAACTACCAGAAACCAGAAACATCAGAACATGAACTCCAGAGCCCAATCCACAAATCGCATTGATTAAACCTTGCCTAAGACCCAGGATTCTGGCATCATCCTCCGACAGCATTGAGGGAGAGAGAGCGAGACCATTTGAGTGCAGGGGTCATGCTCCAGGAGCAGCGAGTGAGAGGGAGGGAGACCATCACAGACACTTCCCTCCAGCAGCAGTAAGCCCGAGGGAAAGAGAGACCTCCCTGTCGTGGACTCTGGCAAAACTATTTATGCAAAGGTAGTGAGAATGTGGAACTTGCTTCCACAGAGAGTGATGGAAGCAAAAACTATTGGTACGTTTCAGAGGAGGTTGAAAAGCAGGGAAGCGGAATGTCTTGGGTTGCAGGACCTATTTTTATGACTGAGACCTTGAGGAAGAAGGGCATAAAGAGTTAAACAGAAAGTTGCAAATGTAAAAAGTGAAGAGGAGGTTCAAGACCATAAGATACAGGAGCAGAATTAGGGCCATTTGGCCTATCATGTCTCCTTTGCTATTTCAAAATTTTTCCACTCATCCCCAATCTCCTGCCTTTTCCCTGTAACCATTCATGCCGTGACTAATCAAGAGTCTGTTAACCTCTGCCTTAAGTATACCCAATGACTTGGCCTCTACAGCTGTCTGTGGCAACAAATTTCACAGATTTACCACTCTCTGTCTAAAGAAATTCTCCTCATCTGCATTCTAAAAGGACACCCTTCTGTACTGAGGCTGTGTCTTCTGGTCTGAGACTCCCACACCATAGGAAACATCAAATGGAGTATATGTGCCAAGATGTTGAACATATTTTAATTCCATATGTCCTGTTTTGTAAGTAAATGTGAACGCAGTGGTAACTGCTTTTCCAGTGGCCCCAGGTGGACCAAGTAAAATGTAAAATTCCTGATAATATTGAGCTATGGGGAAACATTATTCAATGGGAGTTTTTGAACTGGGGCATTTGACACATTCCTGAAGCCACAAACCCACTTTGTGGCTGTAATAGCAAACCACAACAAAAATAAATTAATTTGCAAAATTTGAGTGGTTAGCACAATTCTTTACAGCATAGACGACCCAGGTTCAATTCCCGTTACTACATTTGTATGTTCTCCCGGTGACTGTATGGGTTTCCTCCCACAGTCCAAAGACATACTGGTTGGTCAGTTAATTGATCATTGTAATTGTCCCGTGATTAGGCTTGGATTAAATGTGGGGTTTGCTGGGCGGTGAGGCTGAAAGGGCCACAAGGGCCTATTCTGTGCTGTATCTCAATAAGTAAAAAAAAAGCAATAAAATAAATACTCAAAACTTCCTGCCACTCTTAGGAAGTGATGCAGGGTAAAAATTTCAAATGAAGGAAAATGATGTCTCTCAAAACAGGTCGTTATTGAGGACCATTGTCTTTTAATTACCAGTGTTGCCGGTGGTATAGACAAATGGTGCTTTGTAGCAGTCATTTATAATGGATTTGGGGAAAATCCCATCCTTTTGTGCAATGTGCGAAGTTAATGGGATCCAAGGGATCTGTTGTCTTCTGTCAGGATATTTGGAGCATGCCGTGGAATTCCCCTGCAGTCCTAACGCCCAGCCCCCACCTCCCACCTCCCAGCCCAACTCCTCTTTAATTACCACCGGCTGAATGCAGACATCAGTAGATTTTTGAACAAAGGGTGCATCAATCTTTCAAGCAGTAAGGATTCCAAAAATTTGTCAAGCATCTAAAAATAAATTACCTTTAGGTGTCACGTATATATCAAAATATTGAAACATAATATGAAATGGGTAGCTCTACCAAAGGAGGTGTAAGGTGCTCCTTCCCTCCATTAGCCTGCAGGTCACAAGGTGTAGCACCTGCTTAGTGCCCCCCCCCCCACCCCGAGCAGGGTCATGTGAAGCCATGGGAGCAGGGGGTGGATGGTCGTATGAGCAGCCGGTGCAGATCACAAGTCCTGGTTACGCAACCACTGACGCAAGGCAGACAAAGTTGATAATGACTGAGGTCACCCGACTTGTAAAGACACTGTTCAGAAGAAGGCAATGGCAAACCCACTTCTGTAGAAAAATTTGCCATGTTGGGGGTGTTGTGGATAGTGTGGAGGGCTGTCAGAGGTTACAGCGGGACATTGATAGGATGCAAGACTGGGCTGAGAAGTGGCAGTGGCAGATACACTCAAAAAGTTCTATAGTTGTACCGTGGAGAGCATTCTGACAGGTTGCGTCACTGTCTGGTATGGAGGGGCTTCTGCACAGGACCGAAAGAAGCTAGTAAACTAAATCTAGTAAACTCCATCTTGGGCACTAGCCTACAAAGTACCCAGGACATCTTCAGGGAGCAGTGTCTCAGAAAGGCCGTGTCCATTATTAAGGACCTCCAGCACCCAGGGCATGTCCTTTTCTCACTGTTACCATCAGGTAGGAGATAGAGAAGCCTGAAGGCACACAGTCAGTGATTCAGGAACAGCTTCTTCCCCTCTGCCATCTGATTCCTAAATAGACATTGAAGCTTTTGACACTATCTCGCTTTTTTTAAAATACAGTATTTCTGTTTTTGCACATTCTTTTAAATCTATTCAATATACGTAATTGATTTGCTTGTTTATTTATTATTATGTTTTGTTTTATTTATTATTTTTTCTCTCTCTACTAGATTATGTATTGCATTGAACTGCTTCTGCTAAGTTAACAAATTTCATGTCTCATGCTGGTGATAATAAACCTGATTCTGATTCTGAACCCAGATAAGTGTGAGCTGGTTCATTTTGGTAGGTCAAATATGATGGCAGAATATAGTGTTAATGGTAAGACTCTTGGCAGTGTGGAGGATCAGAGGGATCTTGGGGTCCGAGTCCATAGGACACTCAAAGCTGCTACGCAGGTTAACTCTGTGGTTAAGAAGGCATACGGTGCATTGGCCTTCGTCAATCGTGGGATTGAGTTTAAGAGCCGAGAGGTAATGTTGCAGCTATATAGGACCCTGGTCAGACCCAACTTGGAGTACTGTGCTCAGTTCTGGTCGTCTCACTACAGGAAGGATGTGGAAACCATAGAAAGGGTGCAGAGGAGATTTACAAGGATGTTGCTTGGATTGGGGAGCATGCCTTATGAGAAAAGATTGAGTGAAGTTAGCCTGTTTTCCTTGGAGCAACGGAGGATGAGAGGTGAACTGCTAGAGGTGTATAAGATGATGAGATGCATTGATCGTGTGGATAGTCAGAGGCTTGTTCCCAGGGCTGAAATGGCTAGCACGAGAGGGCACAGTTTTAAGGTGCTTGGAAGCAGGTACAGAGGAGATGTCAGGGGTAAGTTTTTTATGCAGAGAGTGGTGAGTGTGTGGAATGGGCTGCCAGCAACGGTGATGGAGTGGGATACGATAGGGTCTTTTAAGAGACTCCTGGATAGGTACACGGGCTCAGAAAAATAGAGGGCTATGGGTAACCCTAGTTAATTTCTAAGGTAGGACATGTTTGGCGCAGCTTTGTAGGCCAAAGGGCCTGTATCGTGCTGTAGGTTTTCTAAGACTATAATCAGCTATGTCATACGACATAATGATGATGATGTCTGTGAAATGTGTCATTTTGCACCGTCTAAGGGTTGTGTTTGAGGGAGCTGCAAGTGTTGCCAAGCTGCCGGTGCCAATATACATCTCCACAACTCACTAACCCTAACCCTAACCGTTGGAATGTGGGAGTAAATCGGAGCACTTGGAAGAAACCCTGCAGTCACAGGGAGAACATACAGACTGCAGTGGGATTCAAACACTGATCGGTGATCGCTGGTGCTGTAAAACGACTGCGCTAACTGCGAGGCTACCCTGCTGCCTGTTCACCAGGAAGCACTTTAAACAGTTAGCATTGGGTGAAAAATCCTGTGAGCTGCATGAAGTTTCACTGGAGTTCCTGTGCAAGTCTACAACAAATGTTCATTGATCTTTCAGGATTATTTTAATCTTTCTACAGCAATGAGCGGCAAGTCCATCATAACAAGCTAAATGGCAAACCCTGTAAGACCACCCTGTTGTGAATTTGGTGCTGTAGTCATTTTTTTATATATCAAACTACTTGCCATGTACCAAACATAGAACACTACAGCACAGTGCAGGTCATAATAAGACCATAAGAAGTAGGAATTAGGCCATTTGGCCCGTAGAATCTGCTCTGCCATCTCATCATAGTTGATCCATTTTCCCTCTCAGTTCCAATCCTCTGCCCTAACTAATCAAGAATCTATCAACCTCTGCCTTAAGTATACGTAAACATTTGGCCTCCACAGCCGCCTGTGGCAACAAATTCCATAGATTAACCACCCTCTGGTTAAAGAAATTCCTCCTCATCTCCGTTGTAACCCTTTATTCTGAGGTTATGTCCCCACCGTAGGAAAAATTCTCTCCTCGTCCACTCTGTTGAGGCCTTTCAAGATTCAGTAGGTTTCAATGAGGTCACCTCTCATTCTTCAGAATTCCAGTGAGTTAAATGCTCTTCAGGTGACAAGCCTTTCTATCCCAGAATCATTTTCATGAGCCTCCTTTGAACCCTCTCTAATGTCACCACATCCTTTCTTAGATAAGCAGCCCAAAACTGCCCACAGTACTCCAAGTGAGTACTCTTCAGTGCTTTATGCCCAGTGTTATATTCTTGCTTTTATATTCTAGTCCTCTTGAAATGAATGCTAACATTGCATTTGCCTTTCTCACCACCGGTTCAGACTGCAAATTAACCTTTACGGAATCCTGCACAAGGATTGTGCTGTGTTGTATCACATGGGCAATCACGTCTTGGCAAAGGCGTTCAAATCTTGGCAGATTTCTCCACAGAAGTGGTTTAGTATTGCCTTTTTCTGGGCAGTGTCTTTACAAGACGGGTGACCCCAGCCATTATCAATACTCTTCAGAGATTGTCTGCGTTGCATCAGTGGTCACATAACCAGGATTTGTGATATGCACCGGCTGCTCATACACATTATTCAGTAGGGCTGTGTCTCCATCCCACCACCAAAGAAAGCAAAGGATTGAGAGGTGAGCCCTGTGGATTCCCAGTGAGACAATCCTCCTCTTATAAAAACACCCATTTAACATTATCCTTTGCTTACTCCCATGAGCCGATTATGGATCCAATTTGATTAGACCCCATGGGCTTTTACATCTTTGAGAGCCTGCCTTTTGGGATTTTGTCAAAAGACTTGTAAACTCTATGTATACCTCATCAAGACAACTCTTTATTCCCTTCCATAGATACTGCCTAACCTGCTGAGCTCCTCCAGCATTTTGTGCATGTTGCTCTGCATTTCCAGTATCTGGAGAATATCACGTGTCTACTTCCCTGTTTGTTACTACCAACTACCCCCCCCCCCGCCTCAACCTCTCGCACTCATAGAATTAAGTTAATTAGAAATGACCTTCCCATGACTGATCAGTGCTGTCTGTCCTAAATCAGTGGCATTTTCCATGGCTATTCTCTGCATGAAGAATGCCTCTACTGCCTGCTGTGACCTTGGCTTCGTCCCCATTAATGATGCCCTGGTCAATGAAACCCAAAGCAACACACACAAAATGCTGAAGGAACTCAGCAAATCAGCAGCATCTATGGAAATGAATAAATAGTCAATATTTTGGGTCAAGACCCTTTTTTCAGGACGGGAAAGGAAGAGGGAACATGTCAGAATAAAAAGTTGACGGCGGGAGGAGGATAGCTAGAAAGGTAAAGGGCTAGTGAGGAAGGATCTGATAGGATCTGAATGGACCACAGGAGAAAGAGAAGGAGGAGGGGACCCAAGGGTAGGTGAGGAGAGGTATGTGGCAAGAGTGAGGAATAGAAGAAAAGGGGAGGGTGGCTTTGTTTACTGGAAGGAGAAATCGATATTCATACCATCAGGTTGAAGGCTACCCAGATGGAATGCAAAGTGTTTCTCCTCCACCCTGAGGGCGGCCTCATCTTGGCAGAAGAGGCGGCCATGGACCGACATGTGGGAACAGGAATGAGAATGGGAATTAAAATGTTTGGCCACCGGGAAGTCCCTCTTTTGGCGGATGGAGCGGAGGTGCCCGACAGGTCTCACCAGTGTAAGGGAGGCCATATCGGGAGCACCAGACACTATTTACGATCCCAGCAGATTCACAGGTAAAATATTGCCTCACCTGGAAGGACTGTTTGGGGGCCTCAGTGGAGGAGAAAGAGGATGTGAATGGCCAGGTGTAGCACTTTGGCCGTTTGCAGGGTAAGTGCTGGGAGGGAGATTAGTGGAAAGGAACAAATGGACCAGGGAATCACGGATCGCTGCAGAAAGTGGGGGGTGGGGGTAGAGGTAAAGATATGTTTGGTGGTAGGATCCCTTTGGAGATGCTGGAAGTTGCCGAAGGTATGTGTTGGGTGTGGAAGCTCATGGAGTGTGATTTTAAAGAGGAGATCTTTTGTTTGTGCGGTCAACCGAGCTATCCAGTTTGTAGGACTGTGACTAATACAGTTGGCATTTTTACGCTCATGTACAATGCTGTTAGAGTGGATACTTAGAAAGACTGATGATTTCGGATTTTGAGATTACTAGATCAGGTTCGCGGATATTTGTCGTGAAATTTGTTATTTTCATGGCAGCAGTACAGTGTAATACATAAAATATACTATAAGTATGATGAGAAATATTGAATAACAATTGCAAAAATAGTCAGGTAGTGTTCCTGGGTTCAATCTCCATTCAGAAATCTGATGGCAGACAGGAAGCAGCTGTTCTTGAATCGTTCAGTGTGTGCATTCGGCCTCCTGTACCTCCTCCCTGACGGTAGCAATGAGAAGAGGGCATGACCTGGGTGATGGGGGTCCTTAATGATGGATGCCACCTTTTTGAGGTATCACTTCTTGAAGATGACCTGAATGCTACAGAGGCTAGTGCCCATGATGGAGCTGATAAAGTTCACAACTCCCTGAAGCTTACTTCGATCCTGTGCAGTAGCCCCCCCCCCCATATCAGACGGTGATGCACCCAGTTAAAATGCTCTCCAGCATACACCTGTAGAAATTTTTGAGTGTTTTTGGCAACATACCAAATTTTCTCAAACTCCTAATGAAATATAGCCGCTGCTGTGCCTTCTTTGTAGCTGCATTAATATGTTGGGACCAGGTTAGATCCTCAGAGATACTGACACCCGGGAACTTGAAATTGTTTACTTGTTCCATTTATGATTCCTTGATGAGGACTGGTGTGTGTTCCCTCGCCCTACCTTTTCTGAAGTCCACAATCAGTTCTTTGGGCTTACTGACATTGAGGGCAAGGTTGTTGCTGCGACATCACTCATCTAACTGATCTATCTCACTCTTGTATCCCCTCTCGTTACCATCTGAAATTCTACCAACAATGTTTGTGTCATCAGCAAATTTATGGATGGCTTCTGTACCTCCTCCCTGGCTGTAGCAATGAGAAGAGGGCATGTCCTCTACTCTGGACAACTGACTTGCACTAAGATTGAGATGTACATGGCTTCTGTATTCATTTTTGAATCTCTTCTGTTTGAAACCGTTTTAAACCAGTGCAAAGCATAAGTCGGTCTCAAAATTCTTTCAGTGATTCTCTGTGTTAGCCCTGACGACAAGTTCCAATAACCTCAAGCCTGATGCATTGCTCATTTTTAATTTAATATAATTGATTCAGCACCCTGGAATGACCTCTCCACGAACTTTAAAGTGAGCACAAAAACTCTACCTGTGCCTGAGGCAGTGACTCTTGTGGGTCGCAGTTCAAAGAACAAAGGTGACCGAATTGTGTAAAATTCAGCGTTGAGTGCATGGGACTGAAGAATTTGTTCTGATGTTGTGGAGGCATCTTTCTGCAATTTAAGTCCCATTATTCTCATTTCAGATGAAGTGCTGGTGCCATTAGTAAACCACATAATGGTGTATGGCATATTTCTGAATCAGAATCAGGTTTAATATCACTGCCATATGTCATGAAATTTGTTGTTATGTGGCAGCAGTGCATTGAAATAGATGATAATAAAAGATAGGAAAGTTAAACCTACAAGGAAAGTACTGAAAGAATATCTATTGTATGCCCTAATCCAGCAGTTCCTACGTGCTCATGATGCTGCTGCAAGTTGGTGTTTTATTGTACCTGTTCTTCACCGTACTGGTGCACATGACGATAAACTCAACTTGACTTAGGCTAGCTGGTCTAGGTTGTCTCATGAAAGCTTGCTTCCTGTCACGGACTAGTACGTCACTCGGCTGTATCAAATTGCAATCAGCAACTTTGGGTAGTTTCACCTAAGGCATTGTGGTGGTTTGAATAAGTGTGTCACCAGGAAGAAGTATCTAGGGCTGGGACTAAGTTGCTCACTTTATTTTCTTTATTATTTATTATTTAGAGAAGCACTGCAGAAAGGCAAGGAGTTGCACTGCACAGCAACCCACCTATTTAACACTAACCTGATCAGAGGACAATTTACAATGAGCAATTAACCTACCAACTGGTATGTCTTTGGACTGTGGGAGGAAACAGGAGCGCCCTGAGGAAACCCATGCAGTCACAGGGAGAACATACAAACTCCTTATAGACAGCACCAGAATTGAACTCAGAACTCAGAATGCCCTGACCTGTAATAGTGTTGCACTAACCGTTAAGCTATCCTGGCACCCTAATCTTTTGTCTACTAGTACCCCCATTTTGAGAACAAGTTAAAAGGCACCCACAATTTGGCTAATAAATGTTGTCATTTGAAGCTTAACAACAATCCTTGCATTTTTCCATCCTATGGTAATTCTTTCCCTCTACCCCTTCCCTTTTCTTCATTTCCCCACTCTAGCTTCTCACCTACCTATCATCTCCCCCTAGTGCCTCTCCTCCTTCCCTCTCTTTCATGGTCCACTCTCCTCTCCCATCTTCCTTCTTCTCCACCCCATGACCTTTTCCACCTATCACCTCCCAGCTTCTTAGTTCACGCCCCCTGCCCCACCCACATGGCCCCACCTATCACCTTATAGCTGGTACTCCCTTCACTTCCCCCCACCTTCTTATTCTGGCATCCTTCCCATCCCTTTCCAGCCACGAAGAAGGGTCTCGGCTCAAAACGTCAAGTGTTTATTCTTTTCCATAGATGCTGCTTGACCTGCTGAGTTCCCCCAGCATTTTGTGTGTGTTGTTTAACTTTAAGTAGGATTCTTTAAGATTTCAGTTATTTGCAGGTAAGTAATTAATTTTGGCCTGTCCTTTTGTGTGCCCACGAGCAACCAGTAATGAAATAAATTGTTCAAGTGTTGATTCTGAGAGTTAAGATACATTTTTGGTTAGATGTCTCATCCAGAGGACAGGACAGTTCTTCCATCTATTCAGCACTTTTTCAGTACTGCACTGGAACATCCACATAGATTACAAGAATGGTTTGAGTTCAAGACTAGGGTGGCGTGCTGATGGTTACATAGAAAACATAGAAAATAGGTGCAGGAGTAGGCCATTCGGCCCTTCGAGCCTGCACCGCCATTTATTATGATCATGGCTGATCATCCAACTCAAAACCCCGCCCCAGCCTTCCCTCCATACCCGCTGATCCCCGTAGCCACAAGGGCCATATCTAACTCCCTCTTAAATATAGCCAATGAACTGGCCTCAACAGTTTTCTGTGGCAGAGAATTCCACAGATTCACCACTCTCTGTGTGAAGAAGTTTTTCCTAATCTCGGTCCTAAAAGGCTTCCCCTTTATCCTCAAACTGTGACCCCTTGTTCTGGACTTCCCCAACATCGGGAACAATCTTCCTGCATCTAGCCTGTCCAATCCCTTTAGGATTTTATATGTTTCAATCAGATCCCCCCTCAATCTTCTAAATTCCAGTGAGTACAAGCCCAGTTCATCCAGTCTTTCTTCATATGAAAGTCCTGCCATCCCAGGAATCAATCTGGTGAACCTTCTTTGTACTCCCTCTAAGGCAAGGATGTCTTTCCTCAGATTAGGTGACCAAAACTGCACACAGTACTCCAGGTGTGGTCTCACCAAGGCCTTGTACAACTGCAGTAGTACCTCCCTGCTCCTGTACTCGAATCCTCTCGCTATAAATGCCAGCATACCATTCGCCTTTTTCACCGCCTGCTGTACCTGCATGCCCATTTTCAATGACTGGTGTATAATGACACCCTGGTCTCGTTGCACCTCCCCTTTTCCTAATCGGCCACCATTCAGATAATAATCTGTTTTCCTATTTTTGCCACCAAAGTGGATAACTTCACATTTATCCACATTAAATTGCATCTGCCATGAATTTGCCCACTCACCCAACCTATCCAAGTCACTCTGCATCCTCTTAGCATCCTCCTCACAGCTAACACTGCCACCCAGCTTCGGGTCATCCGCAAACTTGGAGATGCTGCATTTAATTCCCTCAACCAAGTCATTAATATATATTGTAAACAACTGGGGTCCCAGCACTGAGCCTTGCGGTACCCCACTAGTCACCGCCTGCCATTCTGAAAAGGTCCCGTTTATTCCCACTCTTTGCTTCCTGTCTGCTAACCAATTCTCCATCCACATCAATACCTTACCCCCAATACCGTGTGCTTTCAGTTTGCACACTAATCTCCTGTGTGGGACCTTGTCAAAAGCCTTTTGAAAATCCAAATAGACCACATCCACTGGTTCTCCCTATCCACTCTACTAGTTACATCCTCAAAAATTTCTATGAGATTCGTCAGACATGATTTTCCTTTCACAAATCCATGCTGACTTTGTCCGATGATTTCACCGCTTTCCAAATGTGCTGTTATCACATCTTTGATAACTGACTCCAGCAGTTTCCCCACCACCGACGTTAGGCTAATCGGTCTATAATTCCCCGGTTTCTCTCTCCCTCCTTTTTTAAAAAGTGGAGTTACATTAGCCACCCTCCAATCCTCAGGAACTAGTCCAGAATCTAACGAGTTTTGAAAAATTATCACTAATGCATCCACTATTTCTTGGGCTACTTCCTTAAGCACTCTAGGATGCAGACCATCTGGCCCTGGGGATTTATCTGCCTTCAATCCCTTCAATTTACCTAACAACACTTCCCTACTAACATGTATTTCGCTCAGTTCCTCCATCTCACTGGACCCTCTGTCCCCTACTATTTCTGGAAGATTATTTATGTCCTCCTTCGTGAAGACAGAACTAAAGTAATTATTCAATTGGTCTGCCATGTCCTTGCTCCCCATAATCAATTCACCTGTTTCTGTCTGTAGGGGACCTACATTTGTCTTTACCAGTCTTTTCCTTTTTACATATCTATAAAAGCTTTTACAGTCAGTTTTTATGTTCCCTGCCAGTTTTCTCTCATAATCTTTTTTCCCCTTCCTAATTAAGCCCTTTGTCCTCCTCTGCTGAACTCTGAATTTCTCCCAGTCCTCAGGTGAGCCACTTTCTCTGGCTAATTTGTATGCCTCTTCTTTGGAATTGATACTATCCCTAATTTCTCTTGTCAGCCACGGGTGAACTACCTTCCTTGAATTATTCTTCTGCCAAACTGGGATGAACAATTGTTGTAGTTCATCCATGCAACCTTTAAATGCTTGCCATTGCATATCCACCGTCAATCCTTTAAGTGTCATTTGCCAGTCTATCTTAGCTAATTCACGTCTCATACCTTCAAAGTTACCCCTCTTTAAGTTCAGAACCTTTGTTTCTGAATTGACTATGTCACTCTCCATCTTAATGAAGAATTCCACCATATTATGGTCACTCTTACCCAAGGGGCCTCTCACGACAAGATTGCTAATTAACCCTTCCTCATTGCTCAAAACCCAGTCCAGAATAGCCTGCTCTCTAGTTGGTTCCTCGACATGTTGGTTCAAAAAACCATCCTGCATACATTCCAAGAAATCCTCTTCCTCAGCACCTTTACCAATTTGGTTCACCCAATCTACATGTAGGTTGAAGTCACCCATTATAACTGCTGTTCCTTTATTGCACACATTTCTAATTTCCTGTTTAATACCATCTCCGACCTCACTACTACTGTTAGGTGGCCTGTACACAACTCCCACCAGCGTCTTCTGCCCCTTAGTGTTACGCAGCTCTACCGATATTGATTCCACATCTTCCCGGCTTATGTCCTTCCTTTCTATTGCATTAATCTCTTCTTTAACCAGCAACGCCACCCCACCTCCCCTTCCTTCATGTCTATCCCTCCTGAATATTGAATATCCCTGAACGTTGAGCTCCCATCCTTGGTCACCCTGGAGCCATGTCTCTGTGATCCCAACTATATCATAATCATTAATAACAATCTGCACTTTCAATTCATCCACTTTATTACGAATGCTCCTTGCATTGACACACAAAGCCTTCAGGCGCTCTTTTACAACTCTCTTAGCCCTTATACAATTATGTTGAAAAGTGGCCCTTTTTAATGCTTGCCCTGGATTTGTCGGCCTGCCACTTTTACTTTTCTCCTTAGTACTTATTGCTTCTACCCTCACTTTACACCCCTCTGTCTCTCTGCACTGGTTCCCAGCCCCCTGTTGTGAACTAACCTCCTCACGCCTAGCCTCTTTAATTTGATTCCCACCTCCCAACCATTCTAGTTTAAAGTCACCTCAGTAGCCCTCGCTAATCTCCCTGCCAGGATATTGGCCCCCCTAGGATTCAAGTGTAACCCGTCCTTTTTGTACAGGTCACGCCTGCGCCAAAAGAGGTCCCAATGATCCAAAAACTTGAATCCCCGCCCCCTGCTCCAATCCCTCAGCAACGCATTTATCCTCCACCTCATCGCATTCCTACTCTCACTGTCGCGTGGCACAGGCAGTAATCCCGAGATTACTACCTTTGAGGTCCTTTTTCTCAACTCCCTTCCTAGCTCCCTATATTCTCCTTTCAGGACCTCATCCCTTTTCCTACCTATGTCATTGGTTCCTATATGTACCTCGACCTCTGGCTCCTCTCCCTCCCACTTCAGGATATCTTGGACACGATCAGAAATATCCCGGACCCTGGCACCAGGGAGGCAAACTACCATCCGGGTCTCTGGACTGCGTCCATAGAATCGCCTACCTGACCCCCTTACTATCGAGTCAGGATGGGGTTGTGCAAGAGTCGACTTGGGCAAGGTCGTTTTTACCTACAGTTTAAAACTTTAATATGAACAGAATGCTAGGTCACAATTTTGATGAATAAACTACATTTATTCTGCTGGGACTGCAGCGGGCATCAAAGTTGTTTTGTTCTTTATTTATCTGGCTCTAAATTTGTGTTGGTTACTGCCCACACCCCCACCTCCACCCATGAGATTCAGATACATATCAGGCAGATTGAATTCAACAGTAACTGGGCTTCATGAAGATAAATCTGATGCTGTCGGTGAAACACTACCTAGAAATGAGCTAGAGAGCTCATTAATAGAGGAGAATTTATTAATTGCCTTGCCCAGTTCAGATACAAATCAAATACTGGGCTGCTGCCAATTCTCTCTAAAGATGCAGGTACCTACAGGTACTAATGATATAGTAGATCTTTGACTTGCAGAGTTCAGCAATTAAATGTTCACTTTTCACTCACGTGGGATTCTGGCTATAATAACTCAGCATGCAAGCCATTCGTAAAGAACAAGCCTCAGAGCACATCAAATATGATGATTTATTAATTTTATCATAAATTTTATGATAAAAAAATGGAAGTCTATGTGGGAGGGAAGGATAAGAGGATTCCCAACCTTTTTTATGCCATGGACCAATACCATTAAGCAAGGGGTCAGTGAACCCAGGTTGGGAAAGTTAACCTGAGAGTAGGTTAAAAGATTGGCACAAAATTGCTGGCCAAATGTGCTGTAATATCTTACAAAAGTTTATTTGTCATCCATACAACAAAAAATACAATTAATATGCATCGTTTTGCATCAGTGACCAACACAGTCCGAGGATGTGCTGGGGGCAGCCCGCAAGTGTCGCCACGCTTCTGGTGCCAACCTACAATACCCAGTTCTCTGCCTGCTGGTGCACCCCCCCCAAAGGTAAATCTAGTAAGACATGAGGAGGGTTAGCTTTCTTAGTGGCGTTGAGAGTATAACCATTGTTCATAAGATATAGGAGCAGAATTTGGCCATTAGGCCCATCAAGTCTCCACCATTTCATCATGGCTGATCCATTTCCCCCCTCAGCTCCAATCTCCTGCCTTCTCATCTCTTCCCTGACTAAACAAAAATCTATCAACCTCTTCTGTAAATATACCTAATGTCTTGGCCTCCACAGCCTCCTGTGGCAATGAATTCCACAGATTCACCACTCTCTGGCTGAAGAAATTCTTCCTCATTTCCATTCTAAAAGTATGCTCCTCTATTCTGAGGCTGTGTCCTCTGGTCTTAGACTCCTCCACCTTAGGAAACATTCACTGTATAGAGGCCTTTCAACATTCGATAGGTTTTTAGTAAGGTCCCTCCTCATTCCTCTGAATTCCAGTGAGTAGAGGCCAGAGCCATCAAACGCTCCTCAAAAGCTTTTCGATCCCAGAATCATTGTCATGACTCTGATGAAGGGTTTTGGCCCAAAATGTTGACGATACTCTTTTCCACAGATGCTGCCTGGTCTGATGAGTTCCTCCAGCATTTTGTGTGTGTTGCTTGGATCTCTAGCATCTGCAGATTTTCTCTTGTTTGTGGAGAATAATGTCGCACCCAAATATAGGATTCTTCATTGCTCTTTCCATAACAGTTTTGTTTTACTGGTCAGGGTTGTTAGCCCTGAGTTGAACCCGTGAACCTGGAGGACTGGTGGTTCACTCTTAGTCTAGCCTCTGCCCTTTGACCTGTTCGGCATGCATGACCCTACCAACAGCCAAAGCACAAGGTCCTGACTCCAGCCAACATAGCTCTCCAGGTCATTGAGGCATGCAAGGGGTGTGGTCCTCTTGGAGGGCAGGAGTAAGGAAGAAGAAGGTAAATAGGCTGCAGATCATTATCCTGCACCCTGATCAGGATATGTGACCACGTTCAGCCTTGGTGCTCTTCGCACTGGAACAGCTTGCTATCATTGTCCAGTTTAACACGTGAATAAGCACCAAGTGAAGTGTTTAGGGAGAGATAGCACCTCTGCTAAAGGGTCTTGTCATGCTCAATCTGGGACAGCTTACTCAGCTCCCACCTGTGGGCTCCAAATAGCTCTTTTGCAGCAGCCATATCCTGGTACACAGCTTTGACAGGTGGGCTAAACCAGGTGAAGGGAGCTGGCGGCCTCATACCACTGTGAGGTAGAAACATGTCCGTGCTGGCATGTGAAGTCAGCTCCGGTGGATGAGATCTATAGTGAGATCCAATGGCCAGGAATGCAGTACTGCAACACTCTATGGACAGCGAAGAGCATGATAGGGCACAGAAGACGTCATGGTCATCCACTGCAACCAAAGAAGACCCCAGTTTGTGACATTTGTTTGTACCACTGGACCCGGACTTTTGAGGTTGAGAGAGTGGAACTGCCCCACTTTAAAAATTTCTTGCCATCATCGGACACGATAGACAGCCACCACACTCAGCCTTCCCTATTTTAATACTGTCTGCTAATTTGATGTGTTGCCAATATATTTAATTTCCAGGTTGAGTCTGTGGTGAGGAAGGCAAATGCGATGTTAGCATTCATTTCAAGAGGACTAGAATATAAAAGCAAGGACATAATGTTGAGGCTTTATAAAGCTTTGGTGAGGCCTTACTTGGAGTTATGAGCTGTTTTGGCTCCTTATCTTAGATAGGATGTGCTGAAACTGGGGAGGGTTCAAAGAAGATTCACAAAAATAATTCCAGGATTGAACAACTTGTCACATGAAGAATGTTTGGAGGCCCTGGGTCTGTATTCACTAGAATTCAGGAGAATGAGGGGTAACCTAATTGAAACCTATTGAATGGTGAAAGGCCTTGACGTGGAGAGGATGTTTCCTACGTTGTGAGAAAGTCTAAGACCTGAGGACACAGCCTCAGAATAGAGAGGTGTCCTTTTAGAAAGGAGATGAAGAGCAATTTCTTTAGCTAGAGAGTAGTGACTCTGAAATTTGTTGCCACAGGCAGCTGTGGAAGCCAAATCTTTATGTGCTTTAAGGTAGAGGTTTGTAGATTCTTGACTGGTCAGGGCATGAAGGGATATGGGGAGAAGGCAGGAGATTGGGACTGAGAGGGAAATTTGTGAAATAGCAGAACAGGCTCGATGGGCTAAATGGCCTAATCTTCTCCTATATCTTATGGTCTAACATTTTTTAACAATCTGGGTGATTTGTGTAGACGAGTACAATGAAGATGAATCAAATGAGATTCAGCAAAAGTTGGTGATGTAAGATGTTGTTCTCAAATTTGTTCATAGTTCTTCGAAATAGAGTCCATGGCTATTTTCTGCATTTTTACTGATTTGTCTTTTGCCTTTTAGAGCAGTGTTGAGGCTCAGAAAGCGAACAAAAGTCCTGTGTGCGGTTTAGATAATTTTTGTTATTCTATTATCTGGCTTGAGTAGACCAATAGAAGCCATACTGCAATACAGAATGGAATATCTTGTGGTATTTTGGTGCAAAGACCATTATGGGGTGTGTCCACAAGTGGGTACATTTTCCAGGAAATGTGGTTTCTGTGGATCATTCTCCATTCAAAGAAGACTGTATGCTTATCTAAAGATCTAGTGAACTTTTTTCTCTGTCTCTGTACGACTGTCTGTATTTCATTTTATGTAAGCCTTGTCAACTTGATTTTCAGAACCAAGTGGATGAAAACATAGATGGGTGGGTTAGTAAATTTGCAGATGAAACCAAGATTGGTGGAGTTGTGGATAGTTAGAAGACTGGCAAAGAATACAGCGCGATATAGATCAGTTGAAAATATGGTCTGAGAAATGGCAGATGTAGTTTAACCCCGATAAATGTGAGGTGT
Organism: Mobula hypostoma; assembly: GCF_963921235.1. Lineage (NCBI taxonomy): Eukaryota > Metazoa > Chordata > Chondrichthyes > Myliobatiformes > Myliobatidae > Mobula > Mobula hypostoma. Next base: position 7,666,545 of record NC_086108.1, on the reverse strand, counting down.
TTCACCTCAGCAGGGCAAATGCAAGGAGACAGTACAGTGTTAAGGGCAAGGTCCTTAACAGTGTTGTTAAGCAGAGAGATCGTGGGATCTAAGTTAATAGCTCCTTGAAAGTGGCTACACAAGTCGATAAGATGGTTAAGAAGGCTTATGGAATGCTTACTTTTATTAGTCGAGGCACTGAGTTCAAAAGTCAGGAGGTTATGTTGCAATTTTATAAAACTCTGTTTAGCCACATCTGGAGGATGAATACATTTCTGGTTGCCCCACTATAGGACGGATGTTGAGGCTTTGGAGAGGGTGCAGAAGAGGTTTACCAGGATGCTGCCTGATGTAGAGGGCATGTACTATCACAAGAGGCTGGATAAACTTGAGTTATTTTCTATGGAGTATTAGAGGCTGAGAGGAGATCTGATAGAGGTTTACAAGATTATGAGGGGCATAGATAGTGTGGACGGAGAATATCTATTTCCCAGGGTTGAAATTCCTAATACCAAATGTTATGAATTGAAGGTAAGAGGAAGTAAGTTCAAAGGGGAGCTGAGGGGTAAATTTTTCACTCAGTGTGTTGTGAACGTCTGGAATACGCTGCCTTCTATGTGAGTAGAGGCAACTACATAGAGGGTTTTAAGAGACATTTGGTTAGGCACATGAATGTAATGCAGAAAGAAGGATATGAACATGGTGTAGGTAGGTGGGATTAGTGTTTGCGCATTTTTGATTTGCTTTTTAGCTGGTTTGCCACAACATTGTAAGCTGAATGACCTGCTCCTATGTTCTATGTTCTAGCTGTCTTAGAGAGGTACATGCCATAAAATTTATTGAAGTCATGTGACCTGTAAGTACAGCTCTCCAAAGATACTGTGGACAGAGAAGTTCCTGAGCATAGGGTAGACCTCCATTGAGGAGCATTTGATGGATCTGGGCCTGTACTCACTGGAATTCTGAAGAATAAGGTGGGGGTATCTGACTGAAACCTATCGAATGTTGAAAGACATAGAGAGAGTAGCTTTGGAAAGTATGTATCCTATCTTTCTTTTCCAATCTTTTTATTAATTTTCAAAATTATAGCAACAATATTAATGAACAGAGATTGGAATTACATTATTAATAATTGACATTGCAAATATAACATTGGTAATAGTACAGATATATTAAATTTCCCAAACTCTAAATATAATTAAACATGGAAGAGGGATAAATGAGAAAAAATCTAAAAAAAACCCAAATTAGAAAAGAAACAAAAAGACATATTAATTAAACTGAGCAATATTAACCTAAACTAAATAAAGCTAAAAGAACAAAACTATAGAGAAAAAAAGGACAGGCTAACATATTACATTGGATAGAATCATTAGTGTCGTTAACTCCTCTCCTCTCCGTGTATTTTAAGTTTTAAAAAAAGGATTGGAAATGTTGAATAAATGGTCTTCAAGTTTCTTCAAATTTAACCGAAGGGTCGGAGGTGCCGAAAGGAAAATATGTATCCTATGATGGAGGAGTCTGAGACCAGAGGGCACAGCCTTAGAATAGAGAGACATCCAGTTAGAATGGAGATGAAGAGAAATTTCTTTAGCCAGCGAGTACTGAATCTGTGGTGTCACAAACAAGAGAAAATCTGCAGATGCTGGAAATTCAAAGCAACACACACAAAATGCTGAAGGAACTCAGTAAGTCAGACAGCATCTATGGAAAAGAGTAAACAGTCAACACTTCGGCCTGAGACCCTTCATCAGAACTTGAGAAACTGTGGAATTCGTTTGCCACAGGCAGCTGTGGAGGGCAAGTTATTGGCTATATTTACAGCAGAGGTTGATTGATTCTTGGATTAGTCAGAACATGAAAGTATACGGGGAGAAGGTGGGAGATTGTGGCTGAGAGGGAAATGGATCAGCCACGATGAAATGGCAGAGCAGATTTGATGGGCTGAATGGCCTAATTCAAAGGTTCAAAGGTCCAATTTAATGTCAGAGAAATGTACACAATATACATTCTGAAATGCTTTTTCTTTGCAAACATCCACGAAAACAGAGAAGTGCCCCAAAGAATGAACGACAGTTAAATGTGAGAAAAGACCCCCTCCCCCCACCGGCCAAAAAAAAGCAAGCATCAGCACCGCCAGCGAACACTCAAGCATGAGCAAAGCAATAGCAAAGACACAGACTTGCAGTTACCCCAAAGACTTCGCATTTCATCTGACATTCAATATACCACAGGCTGGAGCTCGCACGCTCCCCTTCCCTCTCCCTCTCCCCCTCCCCCTCCCCCTCTCTGTCCTTCCCTCCCTCCCTCCCTCATAAGGGAGAGGGAGGTGTCTCCATTTTCCCTGCGAGCAGGGAGACATAACAAACATCTCGCTGGTTTATGATGTTAAAAGTCCATTATATCACTTTTTTTGAGCTCTGTGCCTGAAGATGGCAAAGATCCCTGATCTTCGGGCACACAGCGGCAGTAGATTTTCTGACTCCCCCAGTGACATATGGGTCTCCTGCGGTGACACCGACCCTCGATCCACCAGTCTCCAGAGCCCTGGGGTTTTATGCTTCCAATATGAGCTGGACTCTCAGGCTGAATCCTTGACGTGCCGAACAACGGCCAGTCCTGAAACTCTGAGAACAGGTCCCATTCCTACAAAGAGCTGAAGACGGTGTGTAACCCCAGGTCAGGGTCTTCAAAAGAACCCTGAAAGGGAAAAATAAAGACATTAAAGATGGAAATAGAGCTGTTTCCGAAGATGCAAGCAAAGGAGCCGCCGTTTAACGCCATCTTCACTCAGCCTCCATTTCCTGGCAGGAGTTGCCAGTCAATGTTGAACTCAACTCAGGACTGCCTTAGGGACTCCAGCTTTGGTGTTTTCCCTCTGGGTTTAGTCCCAAAGCATTCCCCCATGTATGTTGGAGGTTTAAGATCATAGTTTTCCATTTCCTGAATGAGCAGACACCATGGCTGACGAGCCCCATTTGTGCAAAGCGACTGGTTTAAAGGTGCCAGTAACCCGCCCTTGCCCCTTCTGTCAGTAGAAGTGCATCTGCCAGGCTTAGTGGCTGATCCGCACATGGGGGCCAGGAGCTGGACTTGGTTGTCAGAGGGTATTTGAGGAGCACTCCATTGGGAGCATTTGCTAGGTAGTGGGAACTTATCCCCATTTCCACCCCCTGCTATGACCATAATCAGAATCAGGTATAACCAGCAAATGTCATGAAATGTGTTGACTTTGTGGCAGCAGTACAATGCAATACATGATAATACAGGGAAAAAACTGTGTATTACAGTTAAAAAAATATGTGTAAAAAAAAGTAGTGAGGTAGTGTTCATGGGATCAATGTCCGTCCAGAAATGGGACGGTAGAGGGGAAAAAGCTGTTCCTGAATTGCTGAGTGTGCGCCTTTAGGCTCCTGTATCTCCTCTCTGATGGTAGCACTGAGAAGGGGGCATGTCCTGGGTAATGGGGGTCCTTACTGATGGACGTCACCTTCTTGAGGCAATGCTGCTTCAAGCTGTCTTGGATACTACGCAGGCCAATGCCCTTGATGGAGCGGACTAATTTAACAACTCTCTGCAGCTTACTTCACTCCTGTGCGGCAGCCCCACCACCGTACCAGAGAGTGATGCAGCCAGTTACAATGCTCTCCACGGTACATCTAGCAACCTTAAAGAACCTGAGCACAGTGAGGCCAGGTTTACTATCCCGTCATTAGTGCAAAGTGAAGTGTTGTTGGGTGTCTGCATTCAGCTTAGCTGCCATAACCATCAGCCAGTTGAATAAATTGGATGGTTATTTTTGGAAACTTTGGCTAAGGAAGTTCATCTTTGTAGAAGTGCTGTATCAGTGTTTCCAACCTTTTTCTGTGCCATGGATCCCTACCATTAATCAAGGAGTGTGTGTACCTCAGGTTGGGAACCCTTCATCTATATGAATAGACAGACACGAGGTTCTGCAGATATTGGAAATCCAGAGCAACACACACAAAATGCTGGAGGAACTCAGCAGGTCAGGCTGTATCTATGGAAATGAAAAAACAGTCAATTTGTTGGGCTGCCTTCTTCAAGACTGGATGAATTTATAAAGTCCTATTTACAACACTGACAGTTTATTCATTTCCATAGATCTTGCCTGACCTGCTGAATTCCTCCAGCGTTTTGTGTATGTTCTTTTGGATTTCCAGCATCTGCAGGCTGTCTCAGGTTTACTAGGAAATTCATCTGTATTTGTGTAGTAGAACCATCTTTCTGTTTTAAACTAAATAACTGTTTCTTTAAGGAAATAAGGATATTCGTGAAAGAAAAGGCATGGGTAATGGTATTCATAAGGCAGGTTAATTAAGTGATCTCAATGGCTGTAACTGCACAACAGAAAAGGTCAATGGTTTTTGAACATTTAAAGCCAGGCTCCTTTCCACTTCATCAACTTTATTCTGGGATACCATGAACCAGCAGCCTGTCTCTTATGCCTGGATCAGAGTAGAGGTCACACAAAATGAGGTGTTGAAAGTGAGTCCATTGGTTGTGGGAATATATTAATGATGGGGCAAGTGATGTTGAGTGAGGTTATCCCCTCTGGTTCAAGAGCCTGATATTTGAGGGGTAATAACTGTTCCTGAAACTGATGGTGTGAGTTCTGAGGCTCCTGTACCTTCTTCCTGATGGCAGCAGTGAGAAGAGAGTATGTCCTGGGTGGACGGGGTCCCTGATGATGAATGCTGCTTTCCTGCAACAACAGATGTGCCCGATGGTGGGGAGGGCTTTACCTATGATGGACTGGCTGTATCCAATACTTTTTTTTTTAGGATTTTCCATTCAAGGGCATTGGTGTTCCCATACCAGGCTGTGATACAGCCAGTCAATCTACCCTCCACCACTCACCTATAGAAGTTTGTCAAAGTTTTAGATGTCATACCAAATCTTCACAAACTCCTAAGGAAGTAGAGATGCTGCCATGCTTTCTTTGTAATTGCACTTACATGCTGGGCCTATGACAAATCCTCTGAAATGATAACACTGAGGAATTTAAAGCTGATGACCCTCTCTACCTCTGATCCCTTGATGAGGACTGGCTAATGGACTGCTGGTTTCCTTCTGAAGTGAAGTGGAGCTCCTACATTCTAGCTATTGAGGGAGTGCAGCGAGGTTCACGAGGTTAATTCCTGGGATGGCGGGACTGTCATATGTTGAAAGATTGGAGCGACTGGGGTTGTATACATTGGAATTTAGAAGGATGAGAGAGGATCTGATTGAAACATATAAGGTCATCAAGGGATTGGACACGCTAGAGGCAGGAAACATGTTCCCGATGTTGGGGGAGTCCAGAACCAAAGGCAACAGTTTAAGAATAAGGGGTAGACAATTTAGAATGGAGTTGAGGAAAAACATTTTCACACAGAGGGTTGTGGTTCTGTGGAATGCTCTGCCTCAGAAGGCAGTGGAGGCCAATTCTCTGGATTCTTTCAAGAAAGAGTTAGATAGAGCTCTTAAAGATAGCGGAGTCAAGGGATACGGTGAGAAGGCAGGAAAAGGGTACTGATTGTGTATGATCAGCCATGATCACAGTGAATGGTGGTGCTGGCTCGAAGGGCCAAATGGCCTACTGCACCTATTGTCTATTGAGAGGTTATTGTGGCATCACTCAGCCAGTTTTTCAATCTCTGTCCTTTATGCTGATTCATCACCATCACCTACAACAATAGTGTTTTCAGCAAACTTAAATATGGCATCAGAGCTGTGCTTAGCCACACAGTCATCTGCACAGGATCAAAATAAGCTGCAGAACATTGTAAACACATCCAGCTCCATTATGGGCTCTAGTCTCTCCAGCATCCAGGTGATGATAAAAGATGATGCCTCATAAAGCTGGCATTCATCATTAAGAACCCCAATCACCTAGGACATGCCCTCTTCTCATTGCTACCATTAAGGAGGAGGTGCAGGAGCCTGAAGACACACACTCTGTTTCAGGAACAGCTACTTCCCCACTGCCATCAGATTTGTGGATACACAATAAACCCATGAACACTACCTCCCCATTTTTCCTCTTTTTGCACTATGTATTTTCACAACATATGCCGGTGATATTAAACCTGTTTCTGATTCTGAAGTAAATTAAGGGGTCAGCACAACATCATCATAGGCCAGGGGGGCTGTTCTGTGTTTGAAGACCCAGTAATGAATGGATTAGGGCAGATTGAATGGGAAACGATTCTTTTTACCTGTGCACATGGTGGAAATAAATAAGATGTTGTGATCTGTCTGATGTGTGCAGATGCTACGAGTGACTAAGAAAGGTGAGAACTACTGTGGAAAAAATAGTTTCAAAAGGAAACGAGTGACCAGCATGAATTTCTCCCTGATCAGTGTCAGATTAGCGGGTGGCCATTTAAAACTGCAAGCTGGTGACAAAGACTTCCATTTTAAGATAATTATAAATAGACCGAACAGTATTAGAGCATAGGATTTTTGTGGTAATGTTGCCATAGTGATAATATATTGGTGGTATTTTCTTGCAATTTCTTTTCCCTTCACAGTATTGGATCCCACAGCACAGAAGGCCATTCAGCCCATTGTGCCTGCAGTGGCTCTTAATGCTCTCCATTAGTCCCACTCCTCCCCCCGTTTCCTTCTCTCACAATGTAACAGTTTTTGGTTTTGCTCTTCGACTACCATCATTTTCAGTTGAATATTTTTCTGTTACCGCTTCGGTGTTTTCAAGTCTCAGCAACTACTTGTGTTTAAATAAAAACTTTCCTTCTCGCCTCTGTCTTTTAGCTTGTACTTGTTCCACCTGATTACAACACATTTGCCAGCAAGGAGGCTTTTCATTCACCCTATAAATCCTGAGACACACAAGGGACTGCAGATGCTAAAATATGCAGCAGCAGAGAAACTGCTGAAGAACTTCTGAAACATTGACTGTTTATTCCTCTCCATAGATGCTGCATACCTGCTAAGATCCTCCAGCGTTCTGTGTGTTACTCTGCATTTCCAGCATCTGCATAGTCTCTTGGATTTATGATTTGCTGGAGGAAATTAGTAGGTCAGGCGGCATCTGTGGAGGAAAACAAATGTTCCACATCTGCGTTCCTCCAGCGTGGATGACTTCCCTCATCTCAACACTGAACTGTTCACTGAATACAACCTATAGACTCAGTTTCAAAGACTCTAGAACTCATGACCTGAGTATTATTTGTTTTTTTTGTGTTTGCACATTTTGTTTAATATTGCACATCGGTTGATTGTCAGTCTTTGTGCATAGCTTTTCACTGGTATGGGATCTGTGTGTTCTTTTAGGAGTCCATCAATGACTGAAAACTTGTTGCTTTACGATCGTTTATACAAAAGAACAGACACAGAACATATGAAACTAAAGGAAAGAACCTCAGGAAAAGACTTAAGACAAGATACTAAGGACAAAGTCAAGATGGCAATTTTTGCAGAGACTGACACTTTTGTACTGAGATAAAGCCACATTCCTGAGATAAGCAAAGGCACACAGGCACAGCAAGTGTGTAATGTGCTCACACTTAGCCAATAAAAAATGAAAAAGTGATGAAACGTTAGGTGACTCTTATCTACTGCTTTGCCACCTGTAGGTGGAGTCTAACCACATATTGTGAAAAACCTAGATTAAAAATGTTAGTAAACAAGCAGCTGTGATCTGTCTGATGTGCTCCTGTGTAGAAGACCTGAGTTGTATAGAAAAATTGAATAGCTTAGCATTCAACTGTCTGAGGTGAAAGAGGCACAACAGATGGTTGAAGAAGTTTGCTGTGGGCCCCCAAATCCTAAGAACTTTCTACAGGGGCACAGTTGAGAGCATCCTGACTGGCTGCATCTCTGCCTGGTATGGGAATGATACCTCCCTTAATCGCAGGACTCTGCAGAGAGTGGTACAGACAGCCCAGCGCATCTGTAGTTGTGAACTTCCCATGATCCAGGACAAGGACAGGAGTGTAAAAAGGGCCCGTAGGATCATTGGGGACCCAAGCTATCCCGACTATGGTCTATTCCAGCTGCTACCATCTGGGAAGCGGTACTGCAGCATACAAGCCAGGACCAACAGGCTCCGGGACAGCTTCTTCCTCGAGGCCATCAGACTGCTGAACTCACACTGACTTGAGTGTACTCTGTATTACATTGACTGTTCTATTTATTATAAATTATTATGATTGCACTTTGCACATTTAGACGGAGATGTAACGTAAAGATTTTTACTCCTCATGTATGTGAAGGATGTAAGTAAATTCAGTTCCTTGGAATGTGGAAGATTAAGACAGGATTTGATAGAGGTATACATTATGAGAGGTATAGGTAGGGTAATTGCAAGCAGGCTTTTTCCGCTGAGGTTGGGTGGGACTACAAACAGAGGTCATGGGTTCAGGGTGGAAGGTGAAAAGTTTAAGGGAACATGAGAGGAAACTTCTTCACTCAAAGGGTGGTGAGAGTGCAGAGTGAGCTGCCAGCGCAAGTGGTGCATGCTATTTCTATTTCAATGTTTAAGAGAAGTTTGGATAGGTACATAAATGGTAGGTCATAGAGGGCTATGGCTCCAGAGCAGGTCGATGGGAGTAGGCAGTTTAAATGGCTTGGCACAGAGCAGATGGGCTGAAGGACCTGTGTCTGTGCTGTACATTTCTTTGACTCTATGACTCTAAAACTAAAATTGCTAAAATCTCATTAATTCAACTAATGACTTATTAAAACCATAAAAAAAGATTCTATTGTATTTCTTTGTTCTACTATAAATGCCTGCAAGAAAATGAATCTCAGGATAGTATATATGGTGACATATACATACATTAACAATGAAGTTACTTTGAACTTTGACATTTCAAGTTGAGAGCCGAAACAGCAATTCCTTTTCCTCTACAGGGGTGCTACCTGACCTGCTGAGGTCCTGAAACTGTTTTCCTTTTACTGTGTTAAACCTTGCCTGATTTTCTGTGCTCTAGCCAGCAACCTAATTCTCCTCTGCAAGCCTCTGTCCTGTAAAGCTGAGACTTAATAAAGCATTGGCCAGCTCACATTTGTGGTGTATTGTGGGCAGTTCTGGGACCCTTACCTAATAAAGGATGTGATTGTACTGGGGAGGGTCCAGAGAAGGCTCTATGAGAATGATTCCCAAGGGTTTAACATTTGAGGAAAGTTTGATGGCTCTGGGCATGTCCTTGCTGGAATTTAGAAGAATGAGGAGAAATCTTATTGAAAACTATCGAATATTGAAAGGTCTAGATTTGGGCTTCCCAACTTCAGGTCCACGGATCCCTTGCTTAATGGTATTGGTCAATGGCATAAAAAAGTTTGGGAACCGCCTGACCTAGATAGAGTGGATGAGGATCTTTCCTGTAGTGTGGGAGTCTGGGACCAAAGGGCACAGGCTCAGAATAGAAGGGCATCCCTTTAGAATAGAGATGAGGAGGATTGTTTTTAGACAGAGGGTGATGAACCTGAGGATGACTCTGTGGAGGCCCAGTCATTAAATATATTTAAAGCGGAGGTTTATCGGTTCTTGAGTAGTCATGGCATCAAAGGTTACCGGGAGAAGGCAGGGGAATGGGGTTGAGAGGGGTAATAAATTAGCCATGTTTGACTAGTGTAAAGCACTCGATGGGCCAAATGGCCTATTTCTGCTCCTGTATCTTGTGGTCTTTCACAAGTGTTCAGTAGTATTGTTTGGTTACTGGCTACAGCGTTGCATGAGCTCACTGTGGCAGTCACCTCAGTTTTTAAATGGGATTCAGTTACCTGAGTATGGAGACCATTACCAATGAACCTGGCCTGCTCTCACCTGACATGACACTACTACAGTTTCCAGCATTGCTGGGCTCTGCAATGAACTAGGGGTCTTGGACTCTCGTTCAGAACACTAATTGCTTGCGGTTATTGTTTGCATGATTTGTTTTTTTTTTCTCTCTCTCTGCACATCGGGTATCTGTTAGGAGAAGAATCCCAAGGTTGTATAATATACCTTGAACTTTGACCAATTGTATGTACTGCAGACATAATTGGGATCAGTTACCCCAACACACAGATCAGGGCCTAGCATGGGACAATATGCTCAGATTGAAACTGACTGCCCAGTGTTGTTATTACTTCTTAATACAGATCTGTGAAGAATGTTTATTTCTCAATGCCGTGGTGATTGGCTATGCAGATTATAAAGCTGCATTATTATCACTTTGAGATAAATGGTATTTTAATGCGGCTTCATCGACTTGTAATTTATACCAGCTCCAAGATTAACACTTCGTTTATGATCAACACACGCACACACACACAAATGCTGGAGGAACTCAGCAGGTCAGGCACTATCAGTGGAAATGGATAAATAGTCAATGTTTTGGGCTAAGACCTTTCTTCAGGACTGGAAAGGAAGGGGGAAAACGCCAGAATAAAAAGGTGGGGGAATGGGGTGGATGACTGTATAGAAGGTGTTAGGTGAAGCCAGGCGGGTGAGAAAGGTAAAGGGTTGGAGAGGAAGGAATCTGATGGGAGAGAGAGAGGACCATAGGAGGAGGGGCACCAGGGGAAGGTAATAGGCAGGTGAAAGAGGTAAGAAGCCAGAATGGGCAATAAGAGAAGGAAGGGAGGGAATTTTTTTACCAGTGGGAGAAATTGATATTCATACCATCAGGTTGGAGGTTACCGATTTACAAGCAACTACACTGTAGAGCAAAGTTGTTTTCAGTTCTATCAGGATCAAAGTAAGCTGCAGAGAGTTGTGAACTCAGTCAGCTCTATCATGAGCACTAGTCTCCCCAGCACCCGGGACATCTTCAAGGAGTGATACCTCAAATAGACGGTGTCTATCATTAGGACCCCCATCGCCCAGGACATGCCCTCTGTTCACTGCTACCATCAGGAAGGAGGTGCAGGGACCTGAAGACACACACTCAAAGATTCAGGACCATCTGATTTCTGAACGATCATTGAACCCATGAACACCACCTCACTACTTTTTTTTTTGCACTACTTATTTAATTTAACACACTCACACACACACGCCTATCTATCTATCTATCTATTGTGGTTCATAGATGGCATCTATTTTGGTATGGAAACACAAAGTAATAGAATTCAAAGGACAGCTGAAGGGGGTGGGGGGGTCGCTATATATACGTGAGCACTCCCAGAGAGAAACAACTGTGCACTGAGGATGTCACCTGGACTGGTGATGAAACGTCTGCAAGCTAATTGCCAAGCTCGGCGAACATCGCAACGTCAAATACCTCAACCCGAGGTACCAAAATTCCTCCCCCCCCCCTCTCTATCTCTATCTATCTCTCTCTCTCCCTCCCCCCTCCCCCTCTCTCTCTCTCCCCCTCTATCTCTATCTCTCTCTCCCTCCCTCCCCCCTCTCTCTCTCCCCCCTCTATCTCTATCTCTCTCTCCCTCCCTCCCCCCTCTCTCTCTCCCCCTCTATCTCTATCTCTCTCTCCCTCCTTCCCTCCCCCCTCTCTCTCCCCCCTCTCTCTCCCCCCTCTCTCTCCCCCCTCTCTCTCCCCCCTCTATCTCTATCTCTCTATCTCTATGTCTCTCTCCCTCCCTCTCTCCCCCCTCTATCTCTCTCTCCCTCCCTCTCTCCCCCATCTCTATCTCTCTCTCTCTTTTCCTCCTTGCCTCTCCTCTGTGCCCAAGCTTTTTGCACCAAGCTATTCACAGTATTGACATTTTTTTTACAAAATGAATGTATGCACCCCACTGAGAAAAGTTATCTTCCAGCAATTAGATTCTGTAAGCTCTCAAAGCTTTTTTTTATTGTTTTGATCATTTTCCTGTCTTTTCTGGTTATACCATTAGTCGGTGCTGTTGGTTTTAACGTTGCTGTGTAGTTTTCTGTGTACAAATCAATTGAGCCTGTCATCTGAATCAGCTGCTTCAACATTTTAATCAAAAGTAAACAGATAGTGAATGACAGAGTAACTGGTCTGATTCCTTCCGGATCGATATTTCTTTTGGATTGGTCATTTGATTCAGATTATTTAATTAATTTCAAATCAATGCAAATAATAAGAAATGTTTTGCATTTCTCAACCTCAATATCCCACAAGCAACAAAATGCTTTTGATATGACAAATAGAACACACTGGAAACACTCAGCAGGTCAGTCAGCACCTGCAAAGAGAGAGAAAAACAGGTCTACACCCCGAAAAAGGTTCCTGGACCAGAAACGTTAACTGTTTCTCTTCCTGAAGTTCAGAATCTAAATCAGGTTTAATATCATTGGTCATAAAGCATATGTCATAAAGTTTGTTGTCCCTTGTGACAGCAGTACAATGCAATACATAATAATAGAGAAAAACGTGAATTATATAATACATATATATATATATATATATATATAAAGTAGTTAAATTAAATAAGTAGTGCAAAATAAAAATTCAAAACTAGTGAGGTAGTGTCGTGGGTTCAATGTCCATTCAGAAATCTGATGGCAGAGGGGAAGAAGCTGTTCCTGAATCATTGAGTGTGTGTCTTCAGGCTCCTGTACCTCCTCCCTGATGGTAGCAATGAGAACAAGGCATGACCTGGGTGATGGGGGTCATTAATGATGGGCGCCATTGTTTTGAGACATTGCTGCTTGAAGGTATCATGGAGACGAGTGCCCATGAAGGAGCTGACTAAGTTTACAACTCTCTGTAGCTTATTTTGATCCCATGCAGTAGCCCCCCACCCCCCGCCCCCCGTACCAGAGGCATGATGCAGCCAGTTAGAATATAGCCACTATTGTAGCTTCTTTCTAACTGCATCGATATGTTTGGCCCTGGATAGTACCTGAGAGATATTGACACCCAGGAACTCTTTCCACTTCTGATCCCTCAATGAGGACCGGTGTATATTCCCTCATCTTACCCTTTTTGAAGTCCACAAGTTGTTCTTTGGTCTTACTGACGTTGAGTGCAACGATATTCCTACGACACTATTCAACCAGCTGATGTATCTCGCTCTCTTGCAATTCTGACAACAGTGGTTGTATCATCAGCAAATTTATAGATGATATTTGAACTATGCCTAGCCACACAGACATGGGTGTAGAGAGAGTAGAGCAGTGGGCGAAGCACACATCCCTCAGGTGTGCCAGTGTTGATTGTCAGCGAGGTGGAGATGCTACTTCCACACAGATTGTGGTTTTCCGGTTAGGAAGCCGAGGATCTAGTTGGAGAGGGAGGTACAGAGTCCTAGATTCTGTAGCTTTTCGATCAGGGCTGTAGGAATGATGGTGTTGAATGCTGAGCTGTAGTCAATAAACAGCATCCTGACATAAGTACTTGCATTGTGCAGGTGACCCAAGGCCAAGGAGATTGCGTCCACCATTGACCTATTGTGGTGATAGGCAAAGTGTAGTGGGTCCAGGTCCTTGCTAAGGCAGGAGTTGATTCTAGCTATGACCAGCCTCTCAAAGCACTTCATCGCCAAAGGTGTGAGTGCCACTGGACGATGGGCAGCTCACCCTGCTGTTTCTGGGCACTGGTATAATTGTTCCTGCTGTTGCTGACTGACCACCTGTGTGCTTCCAACCTTGGCTGAGTTCTCTTTCGATCTCCAGTAGGCAGTTTAAATGGCTCGGCACAGACTATATGGGCCAAGGGGCTCATTTCTGTGCAGTATTTTTCCATGACTCATATATAGTTTGTCTTTTAATGTTTCGTTTACTTTTGAGGTGCAATGGCAGTTATTGGGCATGTTCCAGAATGAATCCCTCACTGTAATCACTGAGTATCTGTGATATCCTCAAGGCATCAATCAGTAGTGCTCTGTAGTTTAGGACAGTGATGAATATTGGTAGCTTGGGTTGAGCTGCTTGAATATGTTGTCGCTTAAAGTTAAATTGGACAGCTATATGGACAGGAAAGGAATGGAGGGTTATGGGCTGAGTGCTGGTCAGTGGGACTAGGTGAGAGTAAGAGTTCAGCACAGAAGAGAAGGGCTGAGATGGCCTGTTTCCGTGCTGTAATTGTTATACGGTTATATATGAAAGATATCTCAGAAATGACAGCTTGACTGCTCAAACGTCATGACGTCACAATCACTCACAAGCCAGTAGTGACTTTAAGAAAGCTTGTCTCAAGAACCAAGGTACCAGTAAAGACAACTGACAAAAGCAATGTGGTGTACAGGGTCACCTGTGGAGACAGCAACAAGAACCATGTTGGCTAGACAGGAGGTAAACTCTCACCTTGTTTACGGGAACGTAAACTGGCAGTTTGAAGACATGATCTACTGTCGCTGATCTCGGTACTTCAAGACCGAGAAGGACACCACTTTAACCAGACACTGCGGTGGTTCTGGAGCAGGCATGAAATGTTTTAGAAGTGTGGTTCTCTTCTGATAACTCTGTAAGCAAACGTTGAAATAGACATAAGTGCCAAAGAAACGCGAGCCAATAGGTCAACTGAAGGGGTAGCCAGTCAGGACCGAGGCAAGCGAACAGGAGCGTATATAAATGCAAGCACTCCCAGAGAGAAACACCAGTAACTACGCACTGGGAATGTCACCCCAACTGCTGATGAAACGTCTGCAGCCTATTGCCAAGCTCGGCGAACACTGCAACGTCAAGTGCTCTATAGTGTTTTGCAATTCTTGGAAATGGGAGGGTGAGGGCTTAGGCACAACACCTTGGCTTTGTTGCTGCATTCTGAGTGGCTATCTACCCGTGACTGCCTTAGCCACAGATAAATTGGGCATAAATCATACGTCGAATCACCAAGTACGCAAGGTATTAAGGAAAACAGAGGTCTGTGAGGAAGGTGGAATTGGACTCTGGATTTCTTCACTTGCAGATCCCTGTCAGTTCAGATTGGCAACAACATCTCCTCCGTAACCTCCATCAGCACAAGGCAGTGCTCTGCTTGCTTATGACTGTGTGGTTAAGCACAGCTCCAATGCCAGATTGAAGTTTACTGAGAACACCGCTGTGGTAGGCCGAATCAAAGGTGGTGATGAACCAGCTTGAGGGAGGGAGATGGCAAATCTGGCCGAGCAGTGCCACAACAACCTCTTCTCACTGCCAGCAGGACCAAGTACTGCTGTCGGAAGAAACTGGAGGTCCACTTGCCAATCCTCATTGGGAGATCAAAGGGAACTTTAAATTCTTCGATGTTATCATTTCAGAGGCCCTGCACGTAAATGCAATCACAAAAGAAGCACGGCAGCACCTCTACTTCCTTAGAAAGATTCGGCATGACATCTAAAACTTTGACAGACTTCTATAGATGTGTAATGGAGAGTATATTGACTGGCTGCATCATGGCCAGTTATGGAAGTACCAATCCCCTTGAACAGAAAATCCTACAAAAGGTCCTGAATTTGACCCAGCCCGTCACAGATAAAGCCCTCCCCACTATTGAGATAAAACGTTATCACCAGAAAGCAACATCCATCATCAGGGATCCCCACCACCCAGATCATGCTCTCTTCTCACTGCTGCCATCAGGGAAAAGGTACAGGAGTCTCAGGACTTACACCACCAGATTGAAGAACAGTTATTACCCCTGCACCATCAGGCTCCTGAACCAAAGGGCATAACCATTCAACTTCACTTACCTCATCATTGAAATATTCCCACAAGCTATTAACTCATTTTCAAGGACTTTTCATCTCATGTTCTCAATATTTATTGCTTATTTATTATTATTATTTCTTCCTTTTTGTATTTGCACAGAATTGTTGTCTTTTACACACTGGTTGAACATCCATTTTGTGTTCTGTATCTGTATTAAATCTGTTCGGGATTTATTGAGTATGCCCACAAGAAAATGAATTCAGAGTTGTATATGGTGACATATATGTACTTTGATAATAAATTTACTTTGAACTTTTAAAGTTAGAAAACCTGGTAGGCTTCAAAGTTCAAAGTAAATTCCCACTGCTGCCTGTAAGTAGTTTTGTACGTTCTCCCCTATGAACCCATGGATTTCCTCCAGGTGCTCTGGTTTCCTCCCACAGTTCAAAGACGTACCAGTTAGTAGGTTAGTTGGTCATTGTAAATTGTCCTGTAATCAAAGTACGTGCATGTCACCAAATACTACCCTGATATTGTCCTGCAGGCATTCACAGTAGAATGAAGAAATACAATAGAATCAGTATAAAACTACACACAAAGATTGACCAAGGTGCAAAAGAAGACAAACTATGCAAATACAAATAAAAACAATTAATGATTATGATAGATAGATAGATAAATAAATAAATGATACTGAGAACATGAGTTGTAGACCCTTGTAAAATGAGCCTGTAGATTGTGAAATCAATTCAGAGTTGTGGTGAGTGAAGTTATCCACGCTGGTTCAGGAGCCTGATGGTTGTGGGGTAATAACTGTTCCTGAACCTGGTGGTGTGGGACCTGAGGCTCATTGTGGTGAGTGAAGTTATCCACACTGGTTCAGGAGCCTGATGGTTGTGGGGTGATAACTGTTCCTGAACCTGGTGGTGTGGGACCTAAGGCTCATTGAGGTGAGAGATGTTATCCATACCAGTGTGGTCTGGGACCTTAAGGTATCTATACCACCTGCTCGATGATAATAGTGAGAAGAGAGCATGGTCTGGATGGTGGGCCAGCCTAGATATGGGGCAAGGATTCTTTTTAAAACAGAGTGGTGGGTACCTGAAATGCCCTATGGAGACAAGTTTGATAGAGGTTCTCAGGTAGGGAGAGAATGGAGGGGTACTGATGTTGTGTAGGCAGAAGGGATTAGTTTAGTTCGGTACTTAACTACTAGTCTAATTAGTTCAGCATAACATCATGGGTCGAGGGAACTGTTCCAATGATGCACTGTTCTGCGTTGTCCGATGGGCAGCGAAGGAATGATACACAGAGATGCTACCTCAGGGCTCCAACAACTCAGGTTCTATCCCAACCTGTGCTTCTCCTAGTGTGGGGTTTGCATCTTCTCCTGTAACTGTGTGGGTGCTCTGGCTTCCTCACACACCCCAAAAAATAAGCTAGTTGCATTTCAATTGTGCATTGTAAACTGTTAGAAGTGTATAGATTAGTGACAGAATCTTAGGGGATTTAAGAACATGCTGGCCTTCATCGGTTCTGAGAGGTTGTACTGCAGTTTGGGATGTTGGTGGGGCCACACTTTGAGTATTGCATATAGTTCTGCTTGTCTTGTTTTGGGGAAAAATGTTATTAAACTAGAGCGAGCGAGCGAGCGAGAGAGAGAGAGTGTGCAGAGAAGATTTACCTGGATATTGACTGGACTTTGCCTGGGGCGGGGGGGAGGGGTGGGGAAGAGGTTGTGTTTATTCCTTAGAACGTAAGAGATTGAGGGATCACTTGTATAAAGCAGGAGTCCACTGACTACTTGCTCAATTGGTATTGATCCATGGATTAAGAAAGGTTGGTAACTCCTGATATAGGGGTATGTAATAGGATAATGATGGGCAGGGACCAGATTGAAGGCACATAGGAATGGGGTACTAAAAAGAAACATAGAAAACCTACAGCACAATACAGGCCCTTCGGCCCAGGAAAGTTGTGCCGAACATATCCCTACCTTAGAAATTACTAGGCTTACCCATAGCCCTCTATTTTTCTAAGCTCCATGTACCTATCCAAAAGTCTCTTAAAAGACCCTGTCATATCCACCTCCACCACCATTGCCAGCAGCCCATTCCATGTACTCACCACTCTGCGTAAAAAAAACTTACCCCTGACATCTCCTCTGTACCTGCTCCCCAGCACCTTAAACCTGTGTCTTTTTGTGGCAGCCATTTCAGCCCTGGGAAAAAGCCTCTGACTATCCACAAAATCAATGCCTCTCATTATCTTATACACCTCTATCAGGTCACCTCTCATCCTCCGTCGCTCCAAGGAGAAAAGGCCGAGTTCACTCAACCTGTTTTCATAAGGTATGCTCCCCAATCCGGGCAATATCCTTGTAAATCTCCTCTGCACCCTTTCTATGGTTTCCACATCCTTCCTGTAGTGAGGCGACCAGAACTGAGCACAGTACTCCAAGTGGGGTCTGACCAGGGTCCTATTAAGCTGCAACATTACCTATTGGCTCTTAAACTCAACCCACGATTGATGAAGCCAATGTACCGTATGCCTTCTTAACCACAGAGTCATCCTGCGCAGATGCTTTGAGCGTCCTATGGACTCGGACCCCAAGATCCCTCTGATCCTCCACACTGCCAAGAGTCTTACCATTAATACTATGACTATGACTATTCTGCCATCATATTTGACCTACCAAAATGAACCACCTCACACTTATCTGGGTTGCACTCCATCTGCCACTTCTCAGCCCAGTTTTGCATCCTGTCAATGTCCCACTGTAACCTCTGACAGACCTCCACAACACCTCCAACCTTTGTGTCATGAGCAAACTTACTAACCCAAGAGTCAGATATGCGTTAGAGATCAGACACAAGAGATTTAAAAGGGATATTAGAGGCAACTTCTGCACATGAAAAATGGATAGAGCTGTCAGGAATAATGACTGAAGTGGGCACATTAACAACATTCAAAAGTGATCTAGATAAGTGCATATGGAGGAGGGGTTTAGAGGTCTATAGCCCGATGGGACTAGCTCACTGGACAACACAGTTGCATGGACAAGTCGAGCTGAATGTCTTCTGTAGTAATTGGGATGTGTACATGTTGTTTGTTTATTGTATTAAGATAGATACTTCTGTTTATTTTGTAATATGACTGTAACTCATTGTGGGGTGCATCATATTCTGATTCATGTGTAGTCTGAAGTTAGCCTTGTGGGTAATTAAAGATGGTATGTTGTAGTGCCAAATAAAAATCTCTTTGCCCTCAGTAAAAGGGAAAGATAGGGGCTGCCAGGAGTTCACACACTCTGGACAAGAATAAGTACAGAGCTATTATTGTGTTTCCTTGTACATATAATTTTGTACAAACCCCATTTCCAGAACAGTTGGGATATTTTCCAAAATGCAATAAAAACAAAAATCTGTGATATGAGCTTTTATTTAACTGACAAAAGTACAAAGAAAAGATTTTCAATAGATTTACTGACCAACTTAATTGTATTTTGTAAACATACACAAATTTAGAATTTGATGGCTGCAACACACTCAACAAAAGTTGGGACAGAGTTAAAATAAGATTGAAAAGTGCACAGAAAATGCTACTGTGACAACTATAGCCACCTGGGCTCGGGAGTACTTTGGAAAACCATTGTCACTCAACACAGTCCATCGCTGCATCCAGAAATGCAACTTGAAACTGTATTACGCAAGGAGGAAGCCATACATCAACTCTATGCAGAAACGCCGGCGAGTTCTCTGGGCCTGAGCTCATCTCAGATGGACTGAAAGACTGTGGAACCGTGTGCTGTGGTCAGATGATTCCACATTTCAGCTAGTTTTCGGAAAAAACGGGTGTCGAGTTCTCCGTGCCAAAGATGAAAACGACCATCCAGATTGTTATCAGTGAAAGGTGCAAAAGCCAGCATCTGTGATGGTATAGGGGTGCATCAGTGCCCACGGCATGGATGAGTTGCATGTATGTGAAGGTACCATTGACTCTGAGGCGTATTATTAGAATTTTAGAGAGACATATGTTGGCATCAAAGCGACGTCTCTTCCTGGGACGTCCATGCTTATTTCAGCAGGACAATGCCAGACCACATTCTGCACAGGCTACAACAGCGTGGCTTTGTAGACACAGAGTGCGTGTGCTTGACTGGCCTGCTGCCAGACCAGATCTATCTCCTATTGAAAATGTATGGCGCATCATGAAGAGGAAAATCAGACAACGGAGACCACGGACTGTTGAGCAGCTGAAGTCTTATATTAAGCAAGAATGAACAAAATTTCCAATTGCAAATCTACTACAATTATTATCCTCAGTTCCAAAACGTTTAAGAAGTGTTATTAAAAGGAAAAGTGATGTAACACAATGGTAAACATGCCTCTGTCCCAACTTTTGTTGAGTGTGTTGCAGCCATCAAATTCTAAATTTGTGTACGTTTACAAAATACAATTAAGTTGGTCACTAAAACTATTGAAAATCTTTTCTTTGTACTTTTGTCAGTTAAATAAAGGTTCACGTGAATTAACATATCACTGATTTTTTGTTTTTATTGCATTTTGGAAAATATCCCAACTTTTCTGGAAATGGGGTTTGTAAATATTGGCACGTTGAGGAGCCCTATCTGCCCAAAGCAACTGGTTTTCGGGAGGCAGTAACCTGCCTTTGCCCTTCTCCTGTCAGTAGAAACTGTTCTGCCAGGCTGAGTAGCTAAGCCACATGTGAAGACCAGGAGCTGGTCTTGGTTGTCAGAGGCTATTTGAGGCACACGTCATTGGGAACATTTAATAGGTAGTGGGAGCTTGTCCCCATTACCACCCACAGCTATAACAACCTTAAGGAACACCTGCCTTATAATTGTACTTATTTCTATGAATGCATGCTGAGAAATAAAGAACTGATTGGGCTGCCCATTGTATTTGAGAGTACTGAAGTGAACTGACTCCATTGTGACTTGTTTCTGATGCAAATTGATTTAGATACAAAACATTGCCATTAAATAACTTTTAAAGCTGTATTCCTAAGAAAATAAGTCCAAAGATTCAAATGGAAGGCTGAAGGACTCTGGAGTTGAATAATAATAGACCCGCTGTGATGGTTAGAGCACAACATCTGATTGAGAGATTAAAACGATGACCTAAATAGCAAGCAGCAAAGCTCACAACAGCCATATGAGCTCAGACTGGGTTACAGGCTCCTTGGTTTCCTATTTAACACAAATGCTGACTTTAAATCCAAAGAATTCTGCTCTTAGTCTACCTTTGTACCTACATCAGCTTTTAGAGTACCCATGTTTTCCATATCCTTGTCAGACCTAACTTTTCCAAGAATGCGGAATTTTATTGAGGAGTTCCAATAACGTTCTGTGTACGAAGAGGGCTCAGGACTCAATGAGATTATAGCCTTGAGATTAATGCTATGTATTTCCTTTTCACTTTGTTTTTCTTTTCGCTGCAGAGGGAGATGCCACAGTGTTAGAGAGTCATAGAAAAGTACAGCACAAAAACAGGCCTTTTGGCCCATCTAGTCTGTGCCAAACCATTTAAGCTGCCTACCCCCATTGAGTTGCTCCTGGACCATAGCCTGCCATACCCCCACGAATCATATACCTATCCAAACTTCTCTTAACTACTGAAATCGAACTCACATGCGCCACTTGCGCTGGCAGCTCATACCCTCTGAGTGAAGAAGTTTCCCTCATGTTCCCCTTAAACTTTTCATCTTTCAGCCTTAACCCACAACCTCTAGTTGTAGTCCCACCAAACCTCAGTGGAAAAAGTCTGTTTGCATTTATCCTATCCAGACTCCTCATAATTTTGTATACCTCTATCAAGTCTCCCCTCAATCACCTAGTTTAAATTCCCAAAGCAAATCAGATAACCATTATACTCACAATGTATAGGGATAAATGCACATTTAAGATGTTCATAGACTGCAGCCTTCTGAAGGATACCCAGTGTTGTTGTTACCTTTCTCTCATAAATGCTAGGTTAGTTCAGTTCTGCTGGCCCTCCGCGAATATGATTCTCTACACTTGAGCATGGGCGGTGTCAGCCAGGGGTGTGAATCCCACAGATTCATTACTCTCTGGCTAAAGAAATTCCTTCTCATCTCCATGACAAATGGACGTCCCTTTACTCTGAGGCTGTGTCCTCTGGTCTTAGTCTCCCCCAGCATAGGAAACATCCTTTCCACATGCACTCTGTTGAGGTCTTTCAGCATTTGATGGATTTTGAATGAGATCCCCCTCATTCTTCTGAATTCCAGTGAGTACAGGCCCAGAGCCATTGAATGCCTTTCAAGCCCAGAATCATTTTTGTGAACCTCCTTTGAATCCTCTCCAATGTCAGCACATCTCTTCCTGTATAAGAGACCCAAAACTGCTCACAATATTCCGTGTGGCCTCACCAGTGCCTTATAAAGCCTTAACATTACACCCTTATTTTATATTCTAGTCCTTCTCGAAATGAATGCTAACATCACATTTGCCTTCCTCACTGCCGACTCAACCTGCAAATTAACCTTTAGCAAATCCTGCACAAGGGCTCCCAAGTAAGGTCCCTTTGCACCTCAGATTTTTGGTCATGAAATTCTAGGTTGATCTGGAATGGTATAAGAAATATCAGGAAAGGTGACTAAAAGCTTAGTGAAAGCGTAAGATATTGGGTATTTGAAAAGAAGAGAGAGAAGTAGGGGGTGAATCCCAGACCTTAGGGCCACTATTGAAGGACCTCCAGTTGATAGTAGAGTGAATTAAACTGAGGTGTGCGTAACAAAGAAACTTGGTGGAGGGCAGAGATCTCGGAACACTGCAGGATGTTTCAGAGATGGGGAGAAATGAGAAAATGGGGAGAATTTATTTAATTAAATTTGTGCCATCTGTCATGGAAGCCATGACAGGCCTCTTCAGCAAAGATTGTATGCAGCATGCAACTCTTGAGATCTTGCTTCCCGCTGACAGCTACAAAACAAACAAGAAACATGGAACCCGTTCAAAGAAAATCATCAAACCACCCCCCCACACACACAAATAAATAAACCGTGCAAGCAGCAAAAATAGGAGCAAAAGACACTGAATATAAAACACAAAAATCAAAAAAGTTCAAGCATATTCAGTTCAGTTCAATCTAGAGTTATGTCATTCATTATCTGCAGGCCAATCAAAATAGCAACAAACGAAAGGAGCGACCAGAAACACACCATATTGTGAACTGTAGAGGCCAAACCATGTCAATTAAATCTTGCCCAAGACTAAGGACTCCAGTACAGTCACCTGGTGGCCTTGAGCGAGAGACCATTCAAACGCAGGGACTTTCTACTGGCAGCAGGGAACAACAGGCTGGTAGACAGTACTGAACACCCACTCACCATCCGCTCCCACCTTGATGGTATCAAGTTATGACTACTTTTTATTTATTCATGTTTTCTTGTCTTATCATCATTCTGATTTTCTGTATTATCTGAGGCTTCCATTGGTCAGGGTTAACCATGGACATTGTGTCCTGGCTGTCTAGATATGCAAGCCAGGGCAGTACGATATGGAGAGCAAGCTGTTGCCCATGTAACAAGTTCCCCCTCTCCACCCATCTATAAATCCAAGGGAACGGCAGAGATGATACAGTTTGGCACCAGCAGCATCGCAGGAGTTGCCAGTCAGCACTGAATTCAATGTAGGACTGCCTTAGGGACTCCAGCTCCAGATTTCTCCCTCTGGATTTACTCCCGAAGCCTTACCCATGAGTGGCTATAGCTGCAAGGCAGCAGAGATTTGAGATCAGAGTTCTCCTAGATGAGCTACCATGAGCTACAGCTGATGAGTCCCATCTGCCCAGAGTGACTGGTTTTAAAGCACCAATGACCCACCTTTGCCCCTTCACCTGTCAGTAGAAATGGTTCCGCCAGGCTTAGTAGCTAAGCCATATGTAAAGGCCAGGAGCTGGACTTGGTTGTCAAAGGCTATTTTAGGTGTACACCATTGGGAACATTGAAAAGGTAGTGGAAGCTTATCCCCATTACCACCCCTGGCTATAGCAACCTTAAGGAACTCCTGTCTTATCACTCCTAATGTATTAGTGTAGCAATTGACAAGTAATACTTTGTAGGGTGTTTTCATGAGACATAATCTATTTAACACAAATGAGTTAGGCTGATCTTCATTATCGAGCTGGATTATCTGGAGCTAATTGGCATTTGTGGGATTGTCCAAATTCTGATTGTGAAAATTCAGAGGTAATCCTCCTTAATCAATATTGCTAAGACCAAACATTGTAGCACATACAGAGAAGATTATAGCTATGATGATGATCAATTATTAAAATGGTCCATTGCAAACTGCACACTTCTAATGAAGAAGATTGCCCTCTAGTATACTGCCCGTATATTATTCAAGTTCTTTCCATGCTCTCTGCTCCCACTTTACCTCTCAATTCTTGCTGTTGACATCTTATGGATCCCAAAATCCATAAATTTAAAACTCTTGTCTTTAAATCACTGATACCATATAGTAAAATTCAAAGTAAATTTATTATCAAAAGTTCATATATGTCATTATCTACTACCCTGAGGTTCATTTCAGAGTTTGCCTGCATAGCATCATAACCAGGACTTGTGATACGCACCACCTACTACCTGCTCCCGTGGCTTCATGTGACCCTGATCGGGGGCAAAGCAGGTGCTACACCTTCCCCAAGGGTGACCTGCAGGCTAGCAGAGGGAAGGAGCCCCTTACACCTCTTTTGGTTGAGATATACCTCCATCCCGCCTCAGATACTGATTTTAAGTTATACAGATCCAATCCTGCCAGCTCTACAATTTCTTATGCAAGTGGAGGAATGAAATAAACATGGAGAAATAATTGTTCAGTACTTTCAAAGGCTTCTTGCCTTTACAGGAGCATTTCTAATGAGCAGCCTATTTGCTGTAGATGAAGGTTATAAACAGAGCAGAGATTGTGTGATTAGATTAGATTATGAGGACACGCAGTCCTCTTTTATTGCCATTTAGTAATGCATGCATTAAGAAATGATACAATGTTCCTCCAGAATGATATCACAGAAACACAAGACAAACCGACTGAAAAACTGACAAAAACCACATAATTATAACAGATAGTTACAACAGTGCAAAGCAATACCGTAATTTGATGAAGAACAGACCGTGGGTACGGTAAAAAAAAAAGTCTCAAAGTCTCTCGAAAGTCCCATCATCTCACGCAGACGGTAGAAGGAAGAAAAAAAACTCTTCCTGCCATGAACCTCCAGCGCTGCAAACTTGCCGATGCAGCACCCTGGAAGCACCCGACCACAGCCACCTCTCGAGTCCGTCTGAAAACTCCGAGCCTCCGACACTGAGCGCCTCAACGCCGGCTCCGGCATGAGGCAGTAGGCAAAGCCGAGGATTTGGGGCCTTCCCCTCCAGAGATTCTCGATCGCGCAGTAGCAGCGGCAGCGAAGCGGGCATTTCAGAAGTTTCTCCAGGTGTTCCTCTGTGCTTCTCACGGCTGTCTCCATCAAATCAGGATTGTGCACAACCCCTAGTTAACACATACGATATCATTCGGAGCGGCCGCGCGCGCTGCATGGCGCTGCCATCTTCTCCTCCCGCCTCCTCATTGTATAAAGAATTCCTTAGGTGTTTGCATTGCCTCGCTTTTTTGGAGTACATTTTGCAAAGCTTCACCTATTCAAAGTTCAAAGTAAATTTTATTATCAAAGTACATTTATGTCAACATACACAACCCTTAGATTCATTTTCTTGTGGGCATACTCAATAAATCCATAGAATAATAACCATTTTTTTTCTTTTCATTTTTTTTCTCTTCATGATTAATTATATCAAGAGTTTGGAAGTTTATTACACTTGTGCTATTTGTAGTTTCTCTTGTATATGTTTATTAGCAATAATGTAATTCCAATCTCTTCCTATCACTATTGCTATTATGTTTGTGAACTTGAAAACTAATAAAAAGATTTTAAAAAAAGAATAATAACCATAACAGAATCAAAGAAAGACTGCCCAATTTGGATGCTCAACCAGAGTGCAGAAGACAACAAACTGTGCAAATTACAAGAAGAATAAATAGTAATAATAAATAAGTAATAAATATTGAGAACATGAGATGAAGAGTCCTTGAAAGTGAGTCCACTGGTTGTGAGATCATCTCAGTGATGGGGGAAAGTGAAGTTGAATGAAGTTATCCCCTATGGTTCAAGATGGTTGAGGGGTAATAACTGTTCCTGAACCTGGTGGTGAGGATCCTGAGGCTCCTGTACCTTCTTCCTGATGGCAGCAGAGGAAAGAGAGCATGTCTATGGTGGTTGGGGGTGGGGGAGGTGTCCCTGATGATGGGTGCTGCTTTCCTGTGACAGCGTTTCGTATAGATGTGCTCAGTTGGAGGGAGGGCTTTGCCCCGATGGACTGGACTGTATCTACTACTTTTTGTAGGATTTTCCCTTCAAGGGCTTTATAGTCGTAGTTATAGTCATACTTTATTGATCCCAGGGGAAATTGGTTTCATTACAATTGCACCATAAATAATAAATAGTAATAAAACCATAAATAGTTAAATAGTAATATGTAATTTATGCCAGGAAATAAGTCCAGGACCAGCCTATTGACTCAGGGTGTCTGACCCTCCAAGGGAGGAGTTGTAAAGTTTGATGGCCACAGGCAGGAATGACTTCCTATGACGCTCTGTGCTGCATCTCGGTGGAATGAGTCTCTGGCTGAATGTACTCCTGTGCCCAACCAGTACATTATGTAGTGGATGGGAGACATTGTCCAAGATGGCATGCAACTTGGACAGCATCCTCTTTTCAGACACCACCGTCAGAGAGTCCAGTTCCATCCCCACAACATCACTGGCCTTACGAATGAGTTTGATTCTTTTGGTGTTTGCTACCCTCAGCCTGCAGCCTGCTTTAGTGTTTCAGTATTAGGCTGAGATGCAACCAGTCAATATTCTCGCTGTTACACAACCATAGATGTTTGTCAAAGTTTTAGATATCATGCCAAATCGCTGCTGAGCCCTAAGGAAGTGCTGTGCCTTCTTCATAATTGCCCTTAAGTGCTGGGCTTATGTGCCTGTTTATCTTGACTTCCCCTATCTGGTTGGCTCTATTCAATTCTCAGCAAGGAGTCTATGCTGGCAGCTGGCCTGGGCTCTTCTGCACTATTCAAGATTTTAACAGCTTTGCAGTGTTAATTAGTGCAGAGTAAACATAAGAGAAAAACACCTGTAGCATCAGAAATCATGTGTTTTTCTCTGTAACCTCAGTAACTGGCGGCATCACCACTTGGTGTGGGGATGGCAACAGCACAGGATCGAAGTAAGCTGCAGAGAGTTGTAAAATTAATCAGCCCATCATGAGCACTAGCCTTCATAGCATCAAGGACATCTTTAAGGAGTGGTGTCTCAAAAAGGCAGTATCCCTCATTAAGAACCCCCATCATCCAGGACATTGGCCGGTTGGTAGCGCAGTGGCATCAGTGCCGGACTTCGGAGTGAAGGCTCCCGAGTTTGAGTTCGAGTCCAAGTCGGGCCAGCTCCCGGGCACGCTTTCCATCCGTGCTGGGTTAGCCACTTAGCCTCGTAAAAAACAAGGGTCGAGCCAGGAACGTTCATATCGTGACCCGGTTAATCCAAAAGGAGACCAATCCTGACACTACGCGCCAGACAAGAATGGCTGACTGTCTGGTGCGACACGCTAGGAAGGAGGATCCAGGACATGTGCTCTTCTCATCAGGAAGGAGGTACAGAAGCATGAAGGCACACACTCAACGATTCAGGAACAGCTTCTTCCCCTCTGCCATCCAATTTCTGAATGGACATTGAACCCATGAGCACTACCTTGCTACTTTTTAATCCATTTTTGCACTACTTATTTAATTCATAATCATAGTCATACTTTATTGATCCCGGGGGAAATTGGTTTTCTTTACAGTTGCACCATAAATAATTAAATAGTAATAAAACCATAAATAATTAAATAGTAATATGTAAATTACGCCAGGAAATAAGTCCAGGACCAGCCTATTGGCTCAGGGTGTCTGACCCTCCAAGGGAGGAGTTGTAAAATTTGATGGCCACAGGCAGGAATGACTTCCTATGACACTCTGTGTTGCATCTCGGTGCAATGAGTGTACTCCTGTGCCCAACCAGTACATTATGTACTGGATGGGAGACATTGACCAAGATGGCATGCAACTTGGACAGCATCCTCTTTTCAGACACCACCGTGAGAGAGTCCAGTTCCATCCCCAAAACATCACTGGCCTTACGGATGAGTTTGTTGAATCTGTTGGTGTCTGCTACCCTCAGCCTGCTGCCCCAGCACACAACAACAAACATGATAGCAATTTAACTATTTAATAGATATACTTACTGTAATTTACAGGTTTTTCTCTATTATTATGTGTTACCTTGTAGTGCTGCTGCAAACTTAACAAATATCATGATGTGTGCCGGTGATTTTAAATCTGATTCTGATTCTGATAATTCTCAGTTAATCCTCAGCCCACGGACATGATTGTGTGCTTTGATGCACACCGCTGGTAAGAGTGCTGACCAGATATTGAAGGGGACTGTAAAGATAACTTATGGATGGATGGTGAAAAAGCAAAGATAGCGTGCAGTCGGACTGTCAGGAAGGGCAGGCAAATGATAGGACAAAATTGCAGCCAGCAGGATGAGTAGCCATGTATTAGGGATGCAGAGTCAAAAAGGGTAGTAAATGTGGTTAACTCAAAAGTGTTATATCTCAATGCACAGAGTACAAGAAATAAGATGGATGATCTTGTTGCACTATTACAGATTGTCAGGTATGATGTTGTGGCCATCACTGAATCGTGGCTGAAGGATGGTTGTAGTTGGGAGCTGAATGTCCAAGGTTACACCTTATATCAGAGGAATGGGAAGGTTGGCAGAGGGGGTGGTGTGGCTCTGCTGGTAAAGAATGGCATCAAATCAGTAGGAAGATGAGACATAGGATTGGAAGATGTTGAATCTTTGTGGGTTGAGTCAAGAAACTGCAAGGGTAAAAGGACCCTGATGGCAGTTATATACAGGTCTCCCAACAGTAGCTGGGATGTGGACTACAGATTACAACAGGAAATAGAAAAGGCGTGTCGTAGGGGCAACATTATGATAGTCATGGGAGATTTCAACGTGCAGGTTGGTAATGGACCTCAAGAGAGTGAGTTTGTTGAATGCCTACGAGATGGCTTTTTAGAGCAGTTTGTCATTGAGCCTACTAGGGGATCAGCTATACTGGATTGGGTGTTATGTAATGAACCAGAGGTGATTAGGGAGCTTAAGGTGAGAGAACCCTTAAGTGACAGTGATCACAATAGGATTGATGTTCAACTTGAAATTTGAGGCGGAGAAAGAAAAGTCTGACATAGCAGTATTTCAGTGGAGTAAGGGAAATTACAGTGGTATGAGAGAGGAGTTGGCCAAATTAAATTAGAAGGAATGCTGGCAGGGATGACAGCAGAGCAGTAATGGCATGAGTTTCTGGGGGAAAATGAGGAACGTGCAGGATAGATGTATTCCAAAAACAAAGAAATACTCAAATGGCAAAATAGTACAACTGTGGCTGACAAGGGTAGTCAAAACTAATGTAAAAGCAAAAGAGAGGGCATACAACAAAGAAAAATTATCGGGAAGCTTTTAAGAACCTACAGAGAGCAACTAAAAGAGTCATTAGGAGGGACAAGATGAAATATGAAAGCAAGCTAGCAAACAATGTCCAAGTGGTTAGTAAAAGCTTTTTCAAGTATGTCAAATATAAAAGAGAGATGAGAGTGGTTATAGGACCACTAGAAAATTAGACTGGAGAAATAATAATAGGGGACAAGGAGATGGTAGATGAAATAAATGAGTATTTTGCATCGGTCTTCACTGTGGAAGACACAAGCAGTGTGCCAGATGTTGAAAGGTGTGAGGGAAGAGAAGTAAGTGTAGTTACTATTACAAGGGAGAAGGTGTTCAAAAAGCTGAAACATCTAAGGGTACATAAGGTTCCTGGACCAGATGACCTGCATCCTCGGGTTCTGAAAGAGGTAGCAGGAAAGATTATAGAGGCATTACTAATGATCTTTCAAAAAAACCATTGGACTCTGGCATAGTGCCTGAAGACTGAAAAATTACAAATGTCACTCCACTCTTTAAGAAAGGAGGAAGGCAAGAGAGGGAATTATAGAGCAAGTTAGCCTGAACTCCATGTTTGGGAAGATGTTGGAGTCGACTGCTAAGGATGAGGTTATGGAGTACTTACTGACACAGGAAAAGATTGGACAAAGTCAGCATGGTTTCCTTAAGGGAAAACCTTGCCTGACGAACTTGTTGGAATTCTTTGAGGGAAGATTACAAGTAGGATAGATAAAGGGAATGCAGTGGATGTTGTATATTTGCACTTTCAGGCGCCTTTGACAAGGTGCCACACATGAGGCTGCTTACCAAGTTAAGAGCCCATGGTTTTACAGAAAAGTTACAGCATGGTTAGAGCATTGGCTGATTGGTAGGAGGCAGCGAGATGGAATGAAAGGATCCTTTTCTGGTTGGCTGCCACTGACTGTTGGTGTTCTACAGAGGTCGGTGTTGGGACTGCTTTGTTTTATGCTGTATGCTTTAGATGATGGAATAGATGGCTTTGTTGCCAAGTTTGCAGATGATACAAAGATTGATGGAGGGGGCAGATAATGTTGAGGAAACAGGTAGGCTGCAGAAGGACTTAGACAGATTAGGAGAAAGGACAAGAGAGTGGCAAATGAAACGCAATGTTGGAAAATGCATGGTCATGCACTTTGGTAGAAGAAGTAAATGTGCAGACTATTTTCTAAACAGAGACAATATCCAAGAATCTGAAATGCAAAGAAACTTGGGAGTCTTTGTGCAGAACAACCTACGTGGCCTATAAAAAATATTCAGCCCCTCACCCTGAAAGTTCAAAGGTCCAAAGGTCCAATGCAATATACATCCTGAAATGCTTTTTCTTTACAACCATCCACAAAAACAAAGTGCCCCCAAAGAATGAACACCAGTTAAATGCTAGAACCCCAAAGTCCCCCCCCAGCTCCCCTTCCTCCTGTGCATAAGCAGCTGCAAGCAACAATCCCCTCCCCCCCATGGCAAAAATAAGCATTGGCACCCACCACCGAGCACTCAAGCGCGAGCAAAGCAATAGCAAAGACACAGACTTGCAGTAACCCCAAAGACTTTGCATTTCACTTGGTATGAGACATACCACAGGTTCTCTCTCTCTCCCTCCCTAATAAGGGAGAAGGAGGTGTCACCGTTTTCCCAGTGAGCGGAGAGACATAACAAACAACTTGTTGGTTTACGATGTTAAAAGTCTGTTACATCACTTTTTTCGAGCTCTGTGCCCAAAGATCTTGGGTCTCCAGGCACACAGCTGTAGATGTTTCGACTCCCCCGACAACACAGGGGTCTCCTGCTGTGACACCAACCTTCGATCCACCCATCACCAGAGCCCTGAGATCCTGGGCTTCCAAATCTGAGCCGGACTCTTCGGCAAACCCCTTGGCGTGCCAAACAACAGCCAGTTGTGAAACCCCGAGAGAGGGTCCCATTCCCACAAAGAACCGAAGTCAGCGTGTAACTCCAGGTCAGGGTCTTCAAAAGAACCCAGAAAGGAAAAAAATAAATATATTAAAGATGGAAATTGAGCCTTTCATGTTGTATTGTTTTACAACACTGAATCACAGTAGATTTAATTTGGCTTTTTTTGACACTGATCAACGGAAAAAAAGAAACACTTTCATGTCAAAGTGAAAACAGATCTCTACAAAGCGATCTAAATTAATTACAAATATAAAACAATGATTAATTGATTGCATAAGTATTCACCCTCCGTCTTTAAAATGAAACATCAAATCATCACTGATGCAGCCAATTGGTTTCAGAAGACACATAATTAGTTAAATGGAGATCACTTGTGTGCAGTCAAGGTGTTTCAATTGATTGTAGTAAAAATACACCTGTATGTGGAAGGTCCAACTGCTGGTGAGTCAGTATCCTGGCAAAAACTACACCATGAAGACAAAGGAACACTCCAAGCAACTCCATGAAAAGGTTATTGAAATGCACAAGCCAGGAGATGGATACAAGGAAATTTCCAAGTCACTGAATATTCCCTGGAGTACAGTTAAGTCAATCATAAAGGAACGGAAAGAATATGGCACAGCTGTAAATCTGCCTAGAGCAGGCTGTCCTCAAAAACTGAGTGACCGTGCAAGAAGGGGACTGGTAAGGGAGGCCACCAAGAGACCTATGACAACTCTGGAGGAGTTATAGGCTTCAGTGGCTGAGATGGGAGAGACTGCACATACAACTGTTACCCAGATGCTTCACCAGTTGCAGCTTTATGGGAGAGTGGCAAAGAGAAACCTACTATTGATAAAAAGCTCACATCTCGGCATGTGGGAGACTCTGAAGTCAGCTGGAAGAAGATTCTGTGGTCTGATGAAACCAAATTGAACTTTTTGGCCATCAGACTAAACACTGCACATCTTCAAAAACACCCTATCCCTACCGTGAAGCATGGTGGTGGCTGCATTATGCTGTGGGGATGCTTCCCTGCAGAAGGTGCTGGAAGACTTGTGAAGGTAGAGGGTAAAATGAATGCAATAAAATACAGGGAGGTCCTGGAGGAAAACCTGATACAGTCTGCAAGAGAACTACTACTTGGGAGAAGATTTGTTTTCCAGCAAGACAATGACCCCAAGTGTAAAACCAAAATTATACAGTACTGGCTTAAAAACAACAATGTTAATATCCTGGGGTGGCTAAGTCAGAGACCAGACCTCAATCCAATTGGTAATTTGTGGCTGGACTTGAAAAGGGTTGTTCACTCACAATCCCCATGCAATCTGACAGAGCTTGAGTAGTTTTGTGAAGAAGAATGGGAAAAATTTTGCAGAGTCCAGATGTGCAAAGCTGGTAGAGATGTATCCACACAGACACAAGGCTGTAGTTGCTGCCAAAGGTGCATCTACTAAATACAATTAAATCCACAATAAAACATGAAAACTTTCAAGGGGGCTGAATACTTTTTTATAGGTACTGTAAAGGTCAACTTGCAGGTAGAGTCAGTGGTGAGGAAGGCAAATGCAATGTTAGCTTTCATTTCAAGAGATCCAGAGTACGAGAACAGGGATGTGATGCTGAGACTTTATAAGGCACTGGTGAGGCCTCACCCTGAGTATTGTGACAGATTTTGGCTCCTCCTCTCATAAAAGTTGTGCTGCCATTGGAGGGTGTTCAGAGGAAGTTCACAAGGATATTTCCAGGAATGAAAGGGTTTTCCTATGAGGAACATTTGATAGGTCTGGGTCTGTGCTCACTAGAGAACTTAGAAGGATGAACGGGAATCACATTGAAACCTTTCAAATGTTGAAAGGCCTAGACAAAGTAGATGTGAAAAGGATGTTTCCAATGGTGGGGGAGTCTAGGACAAGAGGGCACAGCCTCAGGATAGAGGGGCGTCCATTTAAAACAGGGATGCAGTAGAATTTCTTTAGCCAGAGCATGGTGAATTTGTGGAATTTATTCCCACGGGCAGCTGTGGAGGCCAGGTCATTGGGTGTATTTAAGACAGAGCTTGATAGGTTCGTGACTGGATGTGGTGTCAAAGGTTACAGGGAGAAGACGGGCGAGTGGGGCTGAGGAGGGGTACAAAAAGAATCAGCTATGTTTGAATGGCAAAGCAGCCTCGATGGGCCAAATGGCCTTGTTCTGCTCTTTTGTCTTTGGAGATGGCAATTTGTCTCATTGTGTTCCCGGGTTTGATTTCTGCTTTCCTTCTTTTTCTTGGTGCAGACAGTGAATTTTTGCCACCTCAAAGAGGCTCTGGAAGTGGACTGGAGCAGCGAAAAAGCTTCCTCTCTGAAACGAACCCCAAGCGATTATTTCCTACTTCAAGGTAAAGGGACAGCCTCTGCACTATGTAACTGGATAATTTTTTAAACTTCCAGTCCTTCTGAGTTGCATGCAAGCACTGTAGTCTGAATCTTTCATGTACTTTATAGTGTGACGCTTAACCCCGTGTGGTGCCTTTTTTAATTCATATTGGAATTGGTTTGTTAGTGTCACATGGACCAAGATAAAGTGTAAAGCTTGTCTTGCATACAGATCTATTCATTACACAGTGCATTGGGGTGGAATAAGGTAAAATAATAACAGAACGCAGGATAAAGTGTAACAGCTATAGAGAAAGTGCAATGCAGGTAGTCTGTTGTCGCATGAACAAAGTCTCGGTAGAGAAGTAGCGGGTAGGTATTAAATAGTCTCTTTGTTCAACAAAATGAGACACAGCAGGCAGTATATTGAGACCCTTTTGGAGGAAGAGGCCTGCTTGACCCGACATTACATGACATTTTATATGCTAAAGCTCAAAGGACAATTCCATATTTTTGTAATGCATCCATAGTGCTTTCTTTGAACTTCACACAGCCTTCGCACCTTCTGCTTTGTACACACATGACAGACACCCAAATGAATTTTAAATCAGCATTGTCTTCCAATTAACTGTAGCTCTTAGGGAACCCATCGTTCAGAGCTGCATTTTCAATTTAATCTGCAGTCTTTATTCAGATCTGAAGATTGGTGGCTGAAGTTGGTCGTTGAAATTATTTGCTATATGTGCTGAACCCAAAAAAACACCCTAACATAGACAATCAGATACAAGATCATAACGAGATAGATTGTGATGTTAAAAGGCCAATTTGTTGTACTAGAGAGCTATTTGGTAGGAGTAGAAGATTTCTTTGAGCCTGGTGGTACGTGCCTTCAGACTTTTGTATCTTCTATGTATTGGAAGAGGGCACAATAATGTGGTTAACTGGATCAGCAAGTCTGCAGATGACACCAAGATTAAGGATGGAGTGGACAGCAAGAAAGACTATCGTGGCTTGCAGCGTGATCTGGATCAGCTGGAAAAATGGGTTGAAAAATGGCAGGTGGAATTTAATACAGACAAGTGCGAGACTTTGCACTGCAGTAGGACCAATTAGGGTAGGTCTTACATAGTGAATGTTGAGGAGTGAGGTAGAACAAAGGGATCTGGGAGCACAGATCTGTAATTTATTGAAAGTGAATTTCTGTGCTGTAATTTCCTATGACTGTATCATTGAGCCTGCTGATACAAGCTTTAGACTTTTGTGTCTTCTGCCTGATAGAAGAGGGTCGAAGAGAGAACGTCCAGGGGGAGTGAGACCTTTGATTATGCTGACTACTTTGCTGAGGCAGTGAGAAGATTTTGGCATGCTGCCCTTTGAACAATACTAGCAAACCAGTGGTTGTGGCATGTTTTTTGCAGCTACCTGTTTTATGAGGCTACTGCAGAAACTGTTAACTGATGTGGCACAAAGGTTGAGTGTGGGATGTGTGATTTATATATAGTGGCTATTGCTTGAAAAGTATCTGGGTGGGTGGTAGCAATATCAGTTTGACAGGGGCATTGTTCATGATAATCTCCCATTATTGGCTGACGTAATTTGCCTCAGAAAAACCTTGGGCTAGGTGTGGGAGATCAGTTCTGTATATGACACACCAACAACCAGAAAGAGTCAGCAGTTTCATCAGACAGAAAAGTGATTGCCAAATCTCAGTGATGAAATAAAACAATTAAATCTGCAATATATTTCAAAACTTCAAGAGAAATTTCAAGTTCCTGAGTGTCAATATGTCTGAGGATCTATCCCAAACCCAACAAAGAAGGCACACCGGCAGCTATATTTCATTAGAAGTTTGAGGAGATTTGGTATGTCACCAAAACACTTGCAGATTTCTGCAGATGTGCAGTGGAGAGCATTCTAACTGGCTGCATTACCGTCTGGTAAGCTGCAGAGAATTGTAAACTTAGTCATCTCCATCATTAGCTCTGCCCTCCATAGTATCCAGGGCATCTTCAAGGAGCGATGCCTTAAAACAATGCTGTCCATCATTAAGGACCCCCATCACCCAGGTCATGCCTTGTTCTCTCTGGACCCATCAGGAAGGAAATACAGAAGCCTGAAGCCCCACACTCAACGACTGAGATGGTCTTCCCCTCTGCCATCCAATTTCTGAATGGACATTGAACCCACGAACACTACCTCACTACTTTTGTTTATTTCTATTTTGGCACTACTTAATTTTAATATATATATTTTTTCTGTAATTCATAGTTTTTTTTCTATCATTATGTATTGCATTGTACTGCTGCCAAAAAGTTAACAAATTTCACAACACATGCCAGTGTTGTTAAACCTGATTCTGATCTAAACCAGCAGTTCCCAACTTGGGGGTGGTGGACCCTTCAGTTAATGGTAGGGGTCCATGGCATAAAAAAGGTTGGGGACCTCTGTTCTAAAGTGAGCTTTAAAAGGGGGGGAGGGTTGAAGATGGTTGGAATTAGTGACATTTAGTTTGAAAACAGCTGCTTTAGGTTTAGTCTCTGGGCTACTGATTGTACTCGAGCTGGCAGTATCTGACCTAATATTGAATTATACAAGGCCTTAGTGTTGGGCACATGGCCAAGTGGTTAAGGCGTTCGTTTAGTGATCTGAAGGTCGCTAGTTCGAGCCTCAGCTGTGGCAGCGTGTTTGTGTCCTTGAGCAAGGCACTTAACCACACATTGCTCTAGTGTCTGAGCGAGGAGTGGCACCCCACACAGACTTCCAATCTGCATGAAAATGCCCGCGCAGGCTTCTCATGGTCTGAGTCGACGTTCCATCCCTTCTTCCCTCCCTGCTACAATTATACAAGTCAGATTTAAGTGCCGGGGTTCGAGGCGAGGGACGGTCCAGTTCGATCGCTGCTCCACAGAGATTGCTCATCTCTGTGCCGGACTGAGGCTGTGGCCTGCAACTAGTGGACTTCTGACTGACGCCTGACTTTTGTGAGCTTCAGTTCTGAATGCTGTGTGCTTGCTTTTATTGCTTGCATGTAGTTTTCCCCCTCGCACCGCGCTGCCCACGCACTCTCGCCCTAACCCTCCCTCTTCATCCTTGTCCTTTCCCCTACACTGGATGTTTGACAGTCTTTTTTTAATGGCTTCTATTGGGTTTCTTTGTTTTATGGCAACCTGTAAAGAGACGAATCTCAAGGTTGTATAAAGTATGCACTTTGAAACTTCAGCACCATTTATGTGTGAAATGCTTCATTTATTTTAAGACAACAATTAAGACCATAAGATATAAGAGCAGCATTAGGCCATTTGGCCCATCAAGTCTGCTCCACCATTTCATTATGGCTGATGCATTTTTCCTCTCAGCCCTAATCTCCTGCCTTCTCCCCGTATCCCTTCATGCCCTGAACAATCAAGAATCTTCTCATGCCTTAAATATCCCAGTAACTTGGCCTCCACAGCCCCCTGTGGCAACGAATTCCACGGGCCTTTGTTGTCCTTTCCCCCTCTCAAGCGGGTTAATGAATCACACTCTTTGCAGTAAGCTTCTTCGATTCTGTAGTAAAGTTTCTGCATCTGTGATTGCTTTCCCTAATATCTTCTTGCCAAGTGTTTGGACGGAAAGTAATTAATTTCTGCAATATTTTGTTGAAAACGTGCTGGTTTATTTTCAGTGCTGGCCCTAAGGATTAATTATAAATAGCTGAAGCCCAGTTTCCTGCCACGCCAGCTAATTTTTCCATTGTCAGTGCTACTCAGTTGTTCATCTGTACGGAGACTGCAGACACCAACCCTCCCTGTCCCACCTGCTCCAACCCAGCATCACTGCTTCCCTTCATACAAACACTTGGAAATGACTCCCACGTCAATCCGACCAAAACACCACCTGTATCAAAAATAAAGGACCGCTGAAATTTCAGGAAAACAGCATTGAACGAGACCTTGTGCTTATTTTTTTGGGTGAGTTTGTGCAGCTGCCTTCTTTCTCGTAACACCTGATGGTCAGTGAATATTGCACTTTCCCTTTGCCCTTATTCACTTCAACTAATGATGAGCCAAGGTGATTGTTCCACCATGGATTCAAATTCTTCTCCAGTGGTTGATGGAAAATATTTTTTTTAATTTCCTTTGCCACCTGCTCCCATGACTTCACATGACCCTGATGGGGGAATTCACGAACAATTATTACCCCTCAACCATCAGAATCAAGCTTAATATCACCAGCATGTGTCATGAACTTTGTTGTCTTTGCAGCAGCAGTACAATGCAGTTTATAATAATATGGGGGGGGGGGGAACCTGTGAATTACAGAAGTATATAAATATATATCAAATAGTTAAATTAAATAAGTAGTGCAAAGCAGAAATAAAAAGTAGTGAGGTAGTGTTTGTGGTTTCACTGTCCATTCAGAAATCAGATGGCAGAGGGAAATAAGCTGTTCCTGAATTGTTGAGTGTGTCCCTTCAGGGCCCTGTTCCTCCTTCCTGATGGTAACAATGAGAAGGGGGCATGTCCTAGATGGTGGGGGTCCTTAATGATGGACGCCACCTTTTGGAGGCTAGTACCCATGATGGAGCTGTTTGTGATGTACTGTATATAAATGACCTGGATGGAAATGTAAATGGGTGGCTTAGTAAGTTTGTACTGAATACCAAGATTGATGGAGTTGTGGATAGTGTAGATGACTGGCAAAGAATACAGCGTGATATAGATCAGTTGCAGATATGGGCAGAGGAGTAGCCGATTTTAACCCGGCCAAATGTGAAGTATTGCACTGTGGTAAGGCAAATGCAAGGAGACAGTACACTGTTAAGGTTAAGACCAGAGGGATCTTGGGGGTCCAAGTTCATAGCTCCTTGAAAGTGGCTACACAGGTTGACAGGGTGTTTAGGAAGGCATATGGCATGTTTGCCTTTTCTAATCAAGACATTGAGTTCAAAAGTCATGAAGTTATGTCACAACTTTATAAAACATTAGTTAGGCGTGCATTGCATACAGTTCTAGTTGCTTCATTATAGGAAGGATGTTGAGGCTTTGGAGAGGGTGCAGAAGGGGTTTACCAGGATGCTGCCTGGAATATCACGAGAGGTAGAACAAACTTGATTGTTTCCTCTGGAGTGTCAGAGGCTGAGGGGGAAATCTGATAGAGGTTTAATAAGCTTATGAGAGGCATCAATGGATACTCCCTGTCTACTCTTTTTCCCAGACCATGGCCCTTCATACCCTTGGCATTTAAGTAGCTACCCAAACTTCTCTTAAATGCTGCAGTTGACCCACATCTCCCACTTTCACTGGCAGCTAGCAGTATAGAGGAACAGAGTGATCTTGGGGTCCACATAAATCCCTCAAACCCCTCAAGACTGCTGCATGGGGATTTATTTTCCCAGAACAAAAATACCTAATACAAGTGGACATAATTTTAAGGTGATTGGAGGAACATATAGGGGAGGATATCAGATGTAAATTCTTTGCACAGTGAGTTGTGGCTCAAAGGGTAGAGGACAGACTAAGAGTGGTCCAACGGTCTTCCAGGTTCAGAGGTTTAGCTCAGTGCTAACAATCCTGACTGGTAAAACAAGATTGTTATGGGACCAGCAATAAGAATCCTATATCTGAGTGTGATGGTATTCCTGAGCCTCCACCTGGGACTTGCATGACTGACGGTAGTGAAAACTGAGAGGAAGCTACTAACACGATGAAGGAAGCCCTGAACACCACCAGAGATAGAGGACCTTCACTGCTGCCCTAAACACCAGCAGGTAAGTAGGTAAGAGACTCTTGCATAGGCACATGGATGATAGAAAAATGGAGGGCCTTAGAGTCATAGAAAAGCACAGCACAGAAGCAGGCCCTTCAGCCTTTCTAGTCCATGCTGAACCATTTAAACTGCCTACTCCCTTCAACCTGCACTGGGACCATAGCCCTGTCCAAACTTTCCTTAAATGTTGAAATTGAGCTCGCGTGCATTAGTTGCACCGGCAGTTCATTCCACACTCTCACCACCTCTGAGTGAAGAAGTTCTCCCTCATGTTCCCATTAAAGATTTCCCTTTCACCCTTAACCAATGACCTCTGGTTGTAGTCTCACCCAACCTCACCTCGGAAAAACATGCTTGCATTTACCCTATCTATATCCCTCGTAATTTTGTATATGCCTATCAAATCTCCCCTCAATCTTCTACATTCCAAGGAATAAGACCTACCTAATTTTCTCTTTTCTCTGTACCAGGTTTTCCCCGCTATCTGAATGTAGAGCGTTCCTATGAAACCGTTCGTAAGCCAAAGTGGCATAAAGTGAAGAAGCAATTACCATTAATTTATATGGGAAAATTTGCCTTCTGTGGGCAAGCCAGTTCTGGATCCACAAAGCAAGGTTCCCTTGGATCCCATACTTCCTTACTTTCTCAATAAGCCTTGCATGAGGTACCTTATCAAATGCCTTGCTAAAATCCATATACACTACATCTACTGCTCTTCCTTCATCAACGTGTTTAGTCACATCCTCAAAAAAATTCAAACAGGCTCGTAAGGCACAACCTGCCCTTGACAAAGCCATGCTGACTATTCCTAATCATATTATACCTCTCCAAATGTTCATAAATCCTGCCTGTCAGGATCTTCTCCGTCAGCGTACCAGCCACTGAGCCACTCATCTTCCTTGGCTCTAAAGGGGAAAGCCTAGCTCATTCAATTTATCATCATAAATTATGCGCTGTAATCCAGGCAGCATCCTGGTAAGTCTCCTCTGCACCTTCTCCAAAGCTTCCATGTCCCACATCATGAGGCGAAAAGAACTGAACACAATATTCTATGTGTGATTTAACTAGGGTTTTATTGAGTTGGAACATTACCTCACAGTTCTTGAACTCAAAAGAGATACCATGCTTGATGCAACCAAGAATCAGCAACCTCTTCAAACCATCATAGTGGAACTATCCCCACCAATCTCTTCATAAATGCAGTAGTTCTTGAATGCCAGACATTAATAACATTCTCCAAACAACTAAACCCAACCACTGGTGAGGAAATGTAGCATACAGTGTGTTGTGGTGTAATTAATTTTGTAAAAAGATAAAAATCTGAACTCTCTGTGAGCTTGCAGCATGTAAGGTGTCTGTACAAATTAAACACTAGGTTTGTTAATGTTTGTCAATAGTGGTTTTATCCTTACACTGTAGGTTTGTTAAATGTTTGCTAATAGCAGTGGATTCCTGTAGGAGAGAAGGGTTAGATTAATCTTGAAGTAGGTTAAAAGGTCAGTGTAACATCGTGCGCTGAAGGGTTTTGTACTGTTCTATGTTCTATGCTAGCCTGCTGTCTATATATGTGACTATAAGACCATCAGATATAGGGGCAGAATTAGGCCATTTGGTCCATCAAGTCCTCTAAACCATTTCGTTATGGCTGATCCATTTTCCCTCTCAGCCGCAAACTCCTGCTTTTATATAAAGTGCTTTTAATCTCCATTGATCTTTTCATTGGGAAACAGAAGCTTTGAAGGAAGAAGCAGTTTTATGTTTGATACTTTATCTGAAGACTGGCACCTCCACATTCCAGCTTTCTGTCCTGAAGAAGGACCTTGGCCCAGAACATCAACTGTTTATTCATTTCCACAGATGCTGCCTGACCTGCTGAGTTCCTCCTGCATTTTGTGTGTGTGTGGCTTTCTGTCAATAATACATCTTACTGTTATTGTAGATCATGTAGTTAAAACGTGGCAGAGAATTTTGAAACCATTTTTCTTTGAAGCAAAGAGTGCATTGTGAGCCAAGCTGATTGACAACACTTAAAATAACAAGTCCCTCTCAGTCATTGTCAAGCAGTTTTAATCTGATCCAAACTGTAAGAGCTTTAAGTGCTTTAAATATATCAAGTATATCGATCTTGGGCGTGTGTGTGTGGGTGTCTCTAGAGCACAAAGAGCACTGTGTCATCCATTGGGATTCTAGGTTTCTCCGAGTCGCCTTGTCGCCAGCACCCAGTGGAATAAAGAAATGTAACAATGCCTCAGCCTCGACAATCTGTCACAGGCGTTCTTGCCCAGACATGTGAGGCAGAGAACCAGCCAGGAGCAAGGACACGGGATTGTCACACAAAAGACCAGATGGACAGACTGTTGAAAGACCCTGTGTGTCGTGATATGGACCAAAGCAGGACTAATGGCTTTGGGCCAAGCCATATAGACAAAACCTGCACTGATAGCCTGCTCTGTGCTATGCAGAGGCCACTACACAACACTCGCTTAGAAAGCTGAGCATAGGCACAGCCTGTAGCTTCTTTCAAGGGTTGGTGTGAATGCTGAGGGTTAGGTTTCTGTGACTGCAATTTAAGAAATTGATGATTAAAACTTAGAGCAAAGATCTCTGTGGATACAGGCCCTTCGGCACACAATGCTGTGCTGACCTTTTAACCTTCTCTAAGATCGATCTAAATCTTCCCTCCCATGTAGTTCTTCATTTTTCTATTACCTATGTACAGTCGAAGAGTCGCATAAATCTCTCTAATCTATCTGCCTCAACCACTCCCCCTGGCAGCATGTTCCACACACCTGCTACTCTGTGTAAAAATAAAAACTTTCCTTTAACGTCCCCATTTATACCTTCCTTCAATCACCTTAAAATCATGTTCCCTCATATTAGCCATTTCCACCCTGGAAAAAGTCTCTGGCTGTCCACTCAATTAATGCCTCTTATCGTTTTGTATACCTCTATCAAGTCACCTCTCATCCTCCTTTTCTCCAAAGAAAAAATACACTCAGTCTATCCTCATAAAATTATATGGGTGGGAGGGTGGAGATACATCTCTACCAAAGGACATCTCCTTCCCTCCGCTAACCTGCAGGTTACTGTTAGACAAGGTGTAGCACCTGTTTAGCTCCTCCCTCCCCCCCCCCCCGATAAGGGTTACGTGAAGTCATGGGATCAGGTGATGGATGGTTGTATGAGCAACTGGTGAACTTCACAAGTCCTGGTTATGCGACCACTGATGCCGGACAGACTAATCTCAAGGTTGTATAATTCATTCATGCTTTGATAATAAATGTACTTTGAACTTGAATTTTGAACCTCGATCAACTTGCACAACGTCTTTGGGGATCTATGGATGTGGACCCCTGAGATGCCAATGATTTATTTTGTACTTTTTTTCAGTATGTGAACCCATTGAAGTGTTAGCCGCAAAGAGCAGGAATTTGTGGAGTTGACTCCTGGCATGGACTGAACCAGCTCAGCAAATACTGATTCTTTTCCAAGTGGCCTCTGAAAGTTCCTGACGTGATGACAGGAAAAAGGCTTGTTATGACACCTAAACACGAGGATTTCTGCAG
The DNA here is from genome assembly GCF_963921235.1 of Mobula hypostoma. NCBI lineage: Eukaryota > Metazoa > Chordata > Chondrichthyes > Myliobatiformes > Myliobatidae > Mobula > Mobula hypostoma. Next base: position 7,623,816 of record NC_086108.1, on the reverse strand, counting down.
ATGCTGGAAGTTCAAGCAACACACATCAAGGTTGCTGGTGCATGCAGCAGGCCAGGCAGCATCTCTAGGAAGAGGTACAGTCGACGTTTCAGGCTGAGACCCTTCGTCAGGACACGTGTCGTAATTGATTTGCCTCCAGACCCAGCAGTCGAGCTCACATGGAGAGCAGTCAAGGCACATTGTTTTTTAGGAGAGGAGCTTACTAACTTACTACCCACTACGCCACTGGCGTTTGGAGCAGCAATGAAGTCCTCCATCTCTATCTGTCCTTGGCCACTCAGATGTAGAAAAATTCTTCACTGTTGTTTCCGTACCAGCTTTGTTTTACCAGCCTGATTTGTTAGCCCTGAGCTGAACCCCCGAATCTGGAGGATTCGTGGATCACTCTGAGTCTGGTCTTACCTTTGACCTGCTTGACATAGGTGACCCTAAACAGAGACATAGTATAAAACCCTGACTCCAGCCAACATAGATCTCTGGGTCATTGAGGCACACAAGCCTCCAAACCAAGACAAGCTTGTTGTCCTGTTGTGGGTAGGAGAAGAACAACACACACAACAGTGCTGGAAAAGCTGAGGAGGCTGTTTCTCTAGAAGGAAAGAAACAGTCGATGTTTCTGGCCGGGACCCTTAGTCCAGACTGGAAAGGGATGGAGAAGAAACTTCTTGAGTGTTAATAATGAAAAGTACTTTAAAATTGCAGGTTTTTTTTTTAAACTGATCTTTTTGTGTTTTAAGTAGCTTTATTGTGACTTTCCTGAGATTCAAGATGAATAAGTAGTTGTATTAATTAGTAGTTTGTGGGTTTGTGACCAGATCTTTCAGGCTTACATATCGTGGTGTTGCCTGTGACAGCATCCAGGAGAAAGGGCACTGGAAGCGGTGTGAGAGAGCACGCTGAATTCCATGTAGGTTAAAATTCTAACCTCTGTACAGGTCGGCTCTTCCATTAATACTGTGGTCCAGTGGCTCCAGGACAAAATCCTATGCTACTCAGGGACTTGTGTCAATTTTATTTTGTAACTGTATTGTGCTTAATCTGAATTATTTGTGCTGTATTGTAACTGCTGTGTATGGCTATATGTGCTGTGTGTGACTGTTGACTCCTTGGCCCCTGAGGAAGAGTGTTTCGTTTAGCTGTATATATGTGTATGGTTGAAGGATAATAAACTTGAACTTGATAGAAGGTAGAGGATAAATCTCGAACATATTCCATTGTGTAGTCTTTGGATATCCAAAACTATTGGAGTTTTATGTGACAGACGGTCAAGATAACATTGTTGTATAAACTTTAACAATAAATGAGCCTCTTTAGTTCACTTTTTTTTTGTCAACTCAGATGATCTGAAGGCACTAAAGCAGCAGCCTTGTCATTAACAATACCTGGTCAATGCCAGCAGTGCAGACAGCAGCGGACCCGTTGTTGACGGTGCCGGGCTGAGGGCAGAGATGCAGACACCAGCAGCCCTGTCATTAACAGTATCAGGTCAATAATGATGAAGTAGCAACACTTGTTTGCAAGCTGTCCTGTGGAAAAAGCCGTGGGTGTTGCAGCTCGCAGCCTCAAGGCTGATGTGTGCAGCCTCAAGGCTGATGTGTACAGCCTGCAGGAAGCCAGCCCGGGTTAGGTGATGTACAATTTGGAAGCTGACTGGGGGAGCAACACAGTGATTGGCATCTAAACGCAACTCTCTGGCACGTACTGTTGTTCCATGATGTTACCAATTAACCCCTCTGAGAACCTTGCTGCAAAAGAAAAAGAGTGCATATCACCTGGCGAGATTATAGAATGATTTCATCCATGGGGAAGATAAATGTTGTTGCTGATTAACTGGACTCTGACAACTTGCACTCGTTCCTCAACCACACTTACATGCCAGGAGAAAAGCCTGGTCACTATCAGAATCAGGTTTAATATCACCAGCATTTATCCTGAAGTCTGTTCACTTTGAGGCAGCTGTACAACGCGTTACATATTAAATAAAGAAGAAAAAGCTGTGAATTACAGTAAATATAATAGTCAAATAAGTAGCGAAAAAACGCAAATAAAAAAAGTAGTGAGGTAGTGTTGATGGTCCATTGTCCGTTCAGAAACCTGATAGCAGAGGGGACGAAGCAGTTCCTGAATCGTTGAGTGCCTGTCTTCAGGGATTCTTTTGCTTCTTTCTGATGGTAGCAATGAGAAGATGGCAAGAGGGCGGTCTTTAATGATGGTGCCGCCTTTTAGAGGCAATGCTCCTTGAAGGTGTCTTGGATGGTATGGTGGCCAGTGCCCAAGCTATTCTGAATGTTGCACAAAAAAATACCATTTTTATAGGCGTTGACTAATTGGATACAAGTTGGTAACCTCGTGGATGTTCAAATTCCTTATTTACATTATAAATCACCAGTCGCATCAGAATAATCGTTCATTCGTTATGTGCTGTGTCGTATGACATGGGTGATCATGGTCTTTCCATGACCATGATTAATCTTGGCAGATTTTTTCTACAGAAGTGATTTGCCATTACTTTCTTCTGTGCAATGTCTTTACAATACTCTTCAGCAATTGTCTGCCTGGAGTCAGTAGTCACAAAGCCAGGTCTTGTGATACAAACCAGCTGCTCATACAACCATCCACCATCTGCTTCCATGGCTTTACGTGACCCTGATTGGGGGGGGAATGGGATTTTGGGACTAAGCAGGTGCTACACCTTGTCCAAGGGTGATCTGCAGGCTCGCGGATGGAAGGAGCACCTCTCACCCTCTTTGGTGGAGACGTATCTCCACCCCACCAACCTACCGTAGTAGTAGGAAAGTTGTTGAAGAAGGTTCTGGGGGGGCATGAGTTATATTCATTCAGAAAGCCAGAGACTAATTACATTGAATAACAATTTTTTTCAGAAGTGTTGTTTCCTCTGAATTGTTTTTTGTTCAGGACAGACCACTTGAAACTGAACACAAATATAATTTCAAATTATTATATATAGAAATTTGGAAAAACAAATTAACTTTTGAATATAGTGCCTTTAATTACCTTGCTGATGCTTTGCAATATTTCAACTAAGCTAGAGATGTTTTATTGATGATTTTCATTTATACTCAGAGTCTGAGGCTTCTCGCTTGTGTCCAAAAATAATCAGCCAGTATTGATGGATTCCAGTTGTCCTGATACCATTTCTCCATGATCGCAATGTCCTGGTGAAACCTTTCACTGTGCTCGTCTCTGACAGCACCAAAATTTGCAGGAAAGAAGTCTAAATGGGAATGCAGAAAATGAATCATTAGTGATATGTTGCATTTCATAGTTTTGTATGCTTGAAGCATGTTATCAAACAGCTGCATGTAGTTTGATGCTCTGTCGTTGCCAAGAAAACTTTCAGCAACATCCTAGAATGCCTTCTATGCAGTTTTCTCTGGTCCCACAAGAAATTCTTTGAGTTGCCTGTTGGCAATGACCTGTTTGATTTGTGGACCAACAAAATGCTTTCCTTAATCTTGGTGTCAGTTATTCTGACTTGAATTATGAATTAAAATAACAAATATAAATATAAAAATAAATTTCATTCTGATCTTTCATTATTGACAGCCTAAAATTTGCAAGATACACCCAAAAGCATTCAGGAAGCAAAATCTTTGTTGTCCAGTGTTAGTGGAAGTCTTAGTGGGTTTTGCTTCACAAATCTATAGTTTTTTTTTAAAGAGGTGAGTGAGGGGATTGGTGAAATTGATAGATGTTGTCTGTATGAACCTTAGTAAGGCTTTTGATAACATCTTATATAGTAATCTGGGCCAAAAGGTTGAGGCTGAAGAAAGGAAGAGAGGAAAAAAAAAGATAGAAATAGATAGACCAGAGAACAGTACAGCACAGAAACAAGTCATTTGGCTCACATTGTTGTGCCGAACCAGCTAAATAGATAGATAGCCACTTTCCATAATGTACATTTTATTTGGGCTTTTTTCTTTATTAGGTGGTCTTTTGGGATTGAGGATTATTTTAGGGTTTAGTCACGCCTGTGTCCAGGTGGTCATCTGTTCTGTTTGAATGCAGATTGTTGTCTTTGATGTAAGCCAAGGTGGATAAGGAAATATTTTGCAGGTGTGTAGAACAGACAAGTAATGATGCCTTGTACTTTCAAGTGATTAATCCTGACCACAGTTTTTTTAATATTATTTTGCAAAGTGACGAACACCTAAAGCCGCAGATCTTGAGTGGCTGATCAGCAAGGCTGATCATGCCTTGCTGAAACCACAGAGATCTGAAGAGGAAGAATACACATCCGAGCAAAGGGGAAAAACAAGGATGACAAAGCAAGCTTGGGTTTCCTGTTGTTAATGTTCTTCCCCACAAGAAACTTGATGCTAAACCTGATCGTTGTCTACTAATCTACGAAAGGTCTGACTTTTTTGTCTATAATAAGTAATGGCCACATTGCTAGGTGCCTCCTGTATCTAATAATAAATGTCCACTGAATGTATAAACTCTAGAATGTCTGCAGATGCTGGAAATATAAAGCAACACACACAAAAAATGCTAGAGGAACTCAGCAGGTCAGACAGCATCTATAGAAATGAATAAACAATCGGCATTTCGGGTCAAGACCGTACTCTAAGACTGAGAAGAAAGGGGGAAGATACCGGAATAAAAAGCTGGGAAGAGGGGACTGAGGTTAGCTGGGAGGTGATAGGTGAAGTCAGGTGGGTGGAAAAGGTCAAGGACTAGAGAAGGAGGAATCTGATAGGAGAGGAGAGTGGACTATAGGAGAAAGGGAAGAAGGAGAGGAGCCAAGGAGGATGTAATAGGCAAGTGAGAAGAGGTAAAAAGTCAGAGTGGGGAATAGAGTAAAGGTTGCGGGGCAGTGGGGGGGGTTCTTTGTTTATCAGAAGGAAAAATCATATTCATGCCTTCAGGTTGGAGCCTACCCAGAAAGAATATAACGTATTGCTCCTCCATCCTGAAGGTGGCCTCATCTTGGCACAAGTTTGTAGTCGTCTTCTTGAAGTAGCCCATCCACTTCAAGGTTCGACATATTGTGCATTCAGAGATTCTCTTCTGCACTGTTATTGTCACCTTCCTGTCAGCTTGAACCAATCTGACCGTTCTCCTCTAACCTCTCATAAACAAGGTGTTTTCACCCACAGAACTGCCGCTCACTGGACATGTTTTTTCCCTGTTTTTGTTTTGTACCATTCTCTGTAAAACTAGAGACTGTTGAGCATGAAAATCCCAGGAGATCAGCATTTCTGAGATACTCAAACCACCCCATCTGGCACCGAGTTATTCCATGGTCAAAGTCACTTAGATCACATTTCTTCCCCATTCTGATGTTTGGTCTGAACAACAACTGAACCTCTTGACCAGGTCTGCATGCTTTTATGCATTGAGTTGCTGTCACATGATCAGCTGATTAGATATTTGCATTAACAAGAGGTTGTACCTAATAAAGTGGCCACTGAGTGTTTGTCAGTATATTATCTCCATTTAGTCTTGATGCAGGATCTCAAAGTTCAAAGTAAATTTTATTGTGAAAGTAGATATATGCCACCAGATACAACCCTGAGATTTATTTTCTTCTGGGCATACTCAGCAAATCTATAGAATGGTATCCTTAACAATCAATGAAAGATCAACCAGACTGCAGAAGACAACAAACTGTGCAAATTCAAATATAGATAAATAGCAATAAATAATGAGAACCTGAGACAATGAGATAAGAGTCCTTAAAGTGAGATCATTGGATGTGGAAATATTTCAGTGATGAGGCAAGTGAGTGTAGTTATCCTCTTTTCTTCAAGAGCCTGATGGTTGAGGGGTAGTAACTGTCCTTGAACCTGGTGGTGTGAGTCCTGAGATTCTTGTACCTTCTACCTGATAATCAGCAGTGAGAAAAGAGCATGGCCTGGGTGGTGGGAGTCTCTGATGATGGATGCTGCTTTCCTACAACGATGTTTCATGTAGATGTGCTTAATGGTTGGGAGGCCTTTACCCGTGATGTACTGGGCCAAACCTGCTACCTTTTTAGGAAGGCATTGGTGTTTCCATTCCAGGCTGTAATGCAGCCAGTCAGTATACTCTCCAGCACGCATTTATAGAAGTTAGTCAAAATATTTGATGTCATGCCGAATCTCCACAGATTCCTAAGGAAGTAGAGGCACTGCCATGCTTTCTTTGCAATTGCATTTAGGTGCTGAATCCGGGGCAGGCTCTCTTAGAGTAACATCCAGGAATTTTAAAGTTACAAATCTTCTCCACCTCTGGTCATCTGATGAGGACTGGCTCAGGGACCTCTGGTTTCCCTGTCCAACATGAATCGTTGACGCCTCCCTTCCGTCTCCACCAACACTGCTTACCCTGTTGGAAGCAGAAGGTTTGCAACTTTAAAAGCAGCTGCCTTTTTGCTCCAGATTTCAGCAACTGCAGTCTTTTGCATGGCCTCTCATATTGCAGAACATACAATAGCTTCTACGCATATTTTGTACTCCCTGATTTGAGGATATTCTAATTCACCAAATGTTTAGTGAGATATTCTGCTGCGCAGTATTCAGAAACAGAAAAAGGTTTAATATCACCAGCAAATGTCATAAAATTTGTTGTCTTTGCAGCAACAGTACAATGATATACATAACAACAGGAAAAAATTGAATTATAGTAAGTATGTGTGTTTATAATACAGAATTAAGTAAATAGTACAAAAATATAAAGTTAAAAAGTAGTGACATGATGTTCATGGGTTCAATGTCCATTCACAAATCAGGTGGCAGAGGGAAAGAAGCTGTTCCTGAATCGTTGAGTGTGTACCTTCTTCCTAATGGTAGCAATGAGAAGAGGACATGTCTTGGTTGACTGGAGTCCTTAATGATGGACGCCATCTTTTTGAGGCTAGTGCCTTGATGGAGCTGACTAAATTTTCAACTCTCTGCACCTTATTCCGATTCTGTGCAGTAGCCCCCCCCCCCATACAAACAGTGATGCAGTCACAGAATGCTCTCCATGGTACGTCTGCAGAAAGTTGCAAGTGTCCTTGGTGACATACCAAATCCCTTAAACCCTAATGAAGTATAGCCACTGTTGTGCATTCTTTGTAGCTGCAACGATGTGTTGGGTCCAGGTTAGAGCCTCAAAGATAATGATACCCAGGAACCTGAAATTCTAAGTTACTGAGAACATGCTGTGCTTATCGACACATCTTGTAAGGCTGACGTCTAATTTTGTGACTTCGAATTATTAATTTAATTACATGATTATTTACAGTCATAGCAGACTTTCATATTTAGCAGCATTTCCTTTGTTCATAGACCAAGCAACACACACACATTGCTGGAGGAGCTCAGCAGGCCAGGCAGCATCTGTGGGAAAAAGTACAATCGACGTTTTGGGCCAAAACCCTTCAACAGGACTGGAGAAAAAAAGATGAGGAGTAGATTTAAAAGGTGGGGGAAGGGGAGAGAGAAACACAAGTTAATAGTTGAAACTGAGAGGGGGAAGGGATGAAGTAAAGAGCTGGCAAGTTAATTGAAAGGGATACAGGGCTGGAAGGGTGTCTGAAAGGAGAGGACAGAAGGCCATGGAAGAAAGAAATGGGGGGAGGAGCACCAGAGGGAGACAAGGAGATAATTTGAGAGAGGGAAAGGGGGATGGAGAATGGTGAGAGGTGAGGGGGGGTGAGGCGTGCATTACGGGAAGTTTGAGAAATCAGTATTCATGCCATCATGTTAGAGCCTACCCAAGAATATAAGGTGTTGTTCCTCCAACTTGACTGTGGCCTCATCGCGACAGTAGAGGACCATGGATTGACATATCGGAATGGGAAGTGGAATTAAGATGAGTGGTTCATGGGCAAGCTTGCTTCTCCTGGCAGGCAGGTCTCACTGATATACATACAAGAACACTGGACACAGTATATGACCAAACAGACTCATAGGTGTAGTGTCACCTCGCCTAGAAGAACTACTTGGGGCCCTGAATGGTAGCAAGTGAGGAGGTGTAGTACTTGTTCCACTTGCAAGGGTAAGTGCCAAGAGGGAGATCAGTGGGGCGGGATGAATGGACAAGGGAGTCCAATAGGGAGCAATCCCTGCAGAAAACAGAAAGGAGGTGAGGAGAGATGTGCTTGGTGGTGAGATCCCATTGGAGAATTATGTGCTGGGCACAGAGGTTGCAGGGGAGATAGTTGAAGACAGGATGAACCCTACCCTTGGTAAGGTGATGGGAGAGTGGGTAAGAGCGGACGTGTGTGAAATGGAAGAGTTGTGGTTGAGGGCAGCATTGATGGTCTCTCCTATCAGACTCCCCCCTTCTCCAGCCCCATGTCTCTTTCACCAATCAGCTTCCCAGCTCTTTGCTTCATCCTTGCCCCTCCCATTTTCATCTATCACCTTGTGTTTCTCTCTTCCCTCCCCCCAACTTTTAAATCCTCATCTTTTTTTCTCCAGTCCTGCCGAAGGGTCTCGGCCCAAAACGTTGACTGTACTTTTTTTTCCATAAATGTCGCCTGACCTTCTGAATTTCTTCAGTATCTTGTATGTGTGTGTTGCTTAAATTTCCAGCATCTGCAGATTTTCTCATTTGTTTATAGACCAAGCATTGTCTTTCAGCTCTTTCCTGGATCCTAATTTTCAGAAAGTGTGTGGCAGTTAGGTGGTCAGCAAATCAAATTCACGAGCTTTCATTCATTTGTGTACCCTCCATAGTCTGGCTATAAGTAGGCCCTGACTGAAGTCAAGCTGCAGAGGATTTTGGAAATGATGGTGCCTCCTCCCTTCCGTGGAAAAAATTAGAAAGATTAATGGCTTTTGTTTGCAAGAGCCTGTAATCTACATTCTGGTGGTGTGTTTTCGACTGATTGGGTGATCTGGCACTTGGCCGTGTCTGAGGGGGTTCCATGAGGCTGCGAGCAAAGCGTGAGGCCTGGTGGCCAGGAAGCATGGAGACGGAGACGGACACTACCGCCATGATTGACTCCACCTCTCGTCAATCTCACCGATTGAAAACATCAAGGCGGATGCAGGGGCAAACGAGTTTTCAGCACCGTCTACCAGCCTCTCACTCACTGCTGCCGTAGGAGGGTGTCCGTGTGCGATGGTCTCTCCCTCGCTGCTGTCGGAGGAAAGTGCTAGAACAAGGTTTAATCGACGTGGTTTGTGGATTGTGGACTCTACTTCATGTGTATGATATGTTCAACCTTCTGGACGCTCCTTATTTTGTTGCTATTTTTTGGGTTGTTTTTGAATTGAGATGGCCTGCAGATAACGAACACTTAGCTGAAATATGCCTTTTGATTTTGTGTTTTATATTCTATGTTTTTGATCGTTTTTTTGTTACCGTTTGCACAATTTTGTTTTAGCATGGTGAGTTTTTTTTTCTTTGAACAGACCCCATGGTTCCTTGTTTCTTGGCTGACTGGAGGAAGATGAATCTCAGGGTTGTATTCTGCATACCTAGTACTAATAAATGTACTTTGAATCTTTTAAATTCTTTCACAGTCCAATACTGCAGGCACATTGCAGTCAATATACAAAAACGGTAGTAACTATGTGTGCGGAAAAGAAAGCAACAAATACATGTAGCAGCAGAAAATTATCATCTACATTGGATAGAATTCTTCTCATTGTACTTTGTCTTGATGAAGGGTCTCGGCTTATTCCCTTCCATAGTTGCTGCCTGACCTGCTGAGTTCCTCCAGCATTTTGTGTGTGTTGCTCTGGAGAATTGGTCTGCTGTTCTGAATAGAGGTCACATCGTCTGTCATCACCTGGAATGGTTCAGTACTTCATCTACATTTCAAAAACTCCAGCAATGAAACGATCCTCAATATTGTCATTTGAGGTTGACCTTGGTTACACCTTGAAGACTCTGGAATAGATCTCAAATCTACAACTCTTGACTCAGTTGGCAGTACAACACTGTGAGCCATGTCACCATCATGTCTCAACGTGTGTGATTCTCTCTCCAGAATGTTAGACTATTTATTTCATAGAGTCATAGAACATTACAGACTGGCCTTTCGGTCCTTCTAGTCCATGACAAACTATTAATCTGCTAGTCCCAACAACCTGCACCTGAACCATAGCCCATCCGTGAACCTATATAAATTTCCTTTAAATGTGGAAATCGAATCCTCATCCACTTATTTCGATGACAGCTCATTTCACACATGAGAAGTACCCCGTCATGTTCCCCATAAACATTTCACCTTTCACCCTTAACCCAATAACCTGTGATTCCCAAGTTCAAAGTAAGTTTTATCATCATAGTAGATATATGTCAACACATACAACCCTGAGATTCATTTTCTAATGGGCAAACTCAGCAAATCTATACAATAGTAACTATAACAGGATCAAGGAAAATCAACCAGAGTGCAGAAGACAACAAAATGCAAATGTAAATATTAATAAATAGCAATGAATAATGAGAACTTGAGATAGAGTCAGTAAAGTGAGATCATTGGTTGTGGGAAGTAAGTGTAGTTATCGCCTTTGGTTCAACAGCCTGATGGTTGAGGGGTAGTAACTGTTCTTGAACCTGGTGGTGTGAGTCCTGAGGCTCCTGTGAGAATGGACAGCAGTGAGAAGAGAGCATGTTCTGGGTGGTGGGGACCTCTGATGATGGATGTTGCTTTCCTTTGACAATGTTTCATGTAGATGTGTTCAGAGGTTGGCAGAGCTTTACCCGTGATGTATTGGGCTGAATCCACTGCCTTTTGTAGGATTTTCTGTTCAAAGGTATTGGTGTTTCAATACCAGGCTGTAATGCAGCCAGTCAATATACTCTCCACCACACATCTATAGAAGTTTGTCAATGTTTTAGATGTCATGCCAAATCTCTACAAGCTCCTAAAGCAGAAGAGGTACTGCTGTGCTTTCTTTGTAATTGCATTTACATGGTGGGTCCAGGACAGGTCCTCTGAAACAGTAACACCCAGGAATTTAAAAGTTGCAACCCTCTCTACCTCTCCTCTGTTTTCCCTCTCCTGAAGTCTATAATTAGTTCCTTGGTTTTGCTGACATTGTGTGAGAGGTTGTTGTTATGACACCACTCGGCCAGATTTTCAGTCTCCATCCTGTATGCTGATCCATCACCACCTTTGATTCGGCCCACAACAGTGGTGTCATCAGCAAACTTAAAAATGGCATTGGAGCTGTGCTTAGCTCCAAAGTCATAAAGCAAGGAGAGCAGGGGGCTAAGCACATAAGAATAGGGAGTTTATTGTACAAATATGCAACATGTTACAAATTTAAATGTTTTGAAATATTAAATGTTGTATTTGTGTTGAAATGTGAATTTTTTTTAAATATTAGATTTAAATATGATTGTTCGTTGTGCCACGGCTGTAGTAGCATGTGCTTTCTATAGGAAGGAGCACTTGGAGCATTGTGAGCAGTTTTGGGCCCATTATCTAAGAAAGGATATGCTGGCGTTGGAGAGGGTCCAGAGGAGGTTCACAAGAATGATCCCTGGACTGAAAGGGAGCATTTGATGGCTTTGGGCCTGCACTTACTGGAGTTTAGAAGAATAAAGAGCAGATCTTGTTGAAACCTACCGAATATTGAAAGTCCTAGGTAGAGTGGACATGGAGAAGATACTTCCTATAGTGCGAGACCCTAAGACCAGAGTGCGGAGCCTAGAGTTCAAAGACTTCTCTTTAGAACAGAGATGATGAACATAAGAACATAAGAAATAGGAGCAGGAGTAGGCCATCCAGCCCATCGAGCCTGCCCCGCCATTCAATAAGATCATGGCTGATCTGTCCGTAAACTCAGCTCCATCTACCTGCCTTTTCCCCATAACCCTTAATTCCCCTACTATGTAAAAATCCATCTAACTGTATCGTAAATATATTTAGTGAAGAGGCCTCAACTGCTTCCCTGGGCAGAGAATTCCGCAGATTCACCACTCTCTGGGAAAAACAGTTTCTCCTCATCTCCGTCCTAAATCTTCTCCCCTGAATCTTGAGGCAATGTCCCCTAGTTCTAGTCTCACCTACCAATGGAAACAACTTTTCTACTTCTATCTTATCTATCCCTTTCAAAATTTTGTATGTTTCTATAAGATCCCCTCTCATTCTTCTGAATTCCAGAGAGTATAGTCCCAGGTGACTCAATCTCTCCTCATAGGTTAACCCCTTCATCTTGAATCAACCTGGTGAACCTCCTCTGCACTACCTCCAAAGCCAATATATCCTTCCTCAAGTATGAAGACCAGAACTTCACACAGTACTCCAGGTGCGGCTTCACCAGTACTCTGTATAGTTGCAGCATGACCTTCCTGCTCTTGAATTCAATCCCTCTAGCAGTGAGGAATTTCTTTAGCCAGAGGGTGCTGAGTCTGTGGAATTCATTGCTACAGCTGACTGTGGAATCCAAGTCATTGGGTATATTGAATTGAATTGACTTTATTTCTTGCATCCTTCACATACATGAGGAGTAAAAATCTTCACGTTACGTCTCCATCTAAATGTGCAAAGTGCATTCATAGTAATTTATATTAAATAGAACAGTCAGTGTAATACAGAGTACACTCAAATCAGCATGAGATAATCAGTCTAATGGCCTCGTGGAAAAAGCTGTCCCGGAGCCTGTTGGTCCTGGCTTTTATGCTGCAGTATTGCTTCCCGGATGGTAGCAGCTGGAATAGATTGTGGTTGGGATGGTTTGGGATCCCAGTGATCCTACGGGCCCTTTTTACACACATGTCCTTGTAAATGTCCTGAATCATGGGAAGTTCGCAACTACAGATGTGCTGGGCTGTCCGCACTACTCTCTGCAGAACCCTGCAATTAAGGGAGGTACAGTTCCCGTACCAGGCAGTGATGCAGCCAGTCAGGATGCTCTCAATTGATCCTCTGTAGAAAGTTCTCAGGATTTGGGGGTCCATACGAAACGTCCTCAACCGTCTGAGGTGAAAGAGACACTGTTGACACAGCTGGTGTTACAGACCACGTGAGGTCCTCGGTGATGTGGATGCCGAGGAACTTAAAGCTGTAAAGCGGAGGTTGATCGGTTACTGGTTCCTTAAGATTATTATAGCTAGGGATAAGCTCCCTTTACCTTTTAAATGATCCTAATGCTGCATGTCTCAAATAGCCTCTGACATCTGAGACCAGCTCCTGGCCTTCATGTGTGGCTTAGCTACTAAGCCCAGCAGAACTGTTTCTACTGACAGGAGAAGGGGCAAAGGTGGGTTACTGGTGCCTTAAAACCAGTCGCTCCAGACAGAAGGGGCTCGTCAATTGTGGTTGGCAGCTCAGCTAGGAGAAGGAAAACTCTGATCTCAAACTTCCACTGCCTTACGACTATACCCACACATGAGGAAGTCTTTGGGAGTAAACCCAAGGAAAGATCCGGAGATGGAGGCCCTAAGGCAGTCCTACACTGATTTGAACACTGACTGGTAACTCCTGCAACACTGCTGGTGCCCAGCTGCATCAGCCTGTGCTGTTCTTTTGGATTCATCAGCTGTATGGAGAATGGTAGCCTGTGTGGGGCAACAGCTTGCTCTCCACTCGTACTGCCCTGGCTTGCATACTGGCTTATGTATCGCCTAGACAGCTAGGACGTAACATCAATGGTTGATCCCTACCTGTGGAGGGCCTCAAATGATCAGTTCTTGATTAATCAGGACATCAAAGGTTACAGGGAGAAGACAAGAGCATAAGTTTGAGAGGGATAATAAATCAGCCATGACTGAATGCTGGAGTGCAGTGGATGGGCCAAATGTCTGATTCTGCTCCTGTGTCTCATGTGTGCGCTCTGCACTCTATTTATTAATTTTTTTTCTCTTTGTATTTGCAGTTTGTTGTCTTCTGCACTCCAGTTGAGCACCCTAGTTGGGTGGTCTTTCATTGATTCTGTTATGGTTATTATTCTATAATGGATAAAGAGGTTCAGTGGAGCGTTGCTGGAGACTGCATGGGCTGGGTTTGTTTCCTTTGGAGCATAGAAATTTGTGATAGACATATACAAAATTATGCAGGTGAACCAGAACTATTCTTCAAACTCTCTAAGAACTTAGTATGTTTCAATAAGTTCATCCTTTAAGCTCTAGAGAATAAAGACCGAGGTTTCCCAGTCTCTCTCCGTGCAACAAATAACCCATACCACAAACCCTCTGAAAGTTGAAAGTCAATTTTATTATGAAAGTACATGTATAGATAACATAGCGGTCAGCACAATGCTTTACAATACCAGCGATCAGGGTTCAATTTCCATCGCTGTCTGTCAGGAGCTTGTACGCTCTCCCTGTGACCGTATAGGTTTCCTCCCACAGTCCAAAGATGTACCAGTTAGTAGTTTTAAGTGGTCAATGCAAACTGTCCCATGCTTAGGCAAGGGTTAAATCAGCAGTTTTTAGGTGGCCCTGATCGAAGGAACCCATTCTGTGCTGTAACTCAATAATTAAATACTTACATACAACCCAGAGATTCATTTTCTTGTGAGTACACTCAATAAATCTGTAAAATAATAACAGAATCAATGGAAAACAGCACCAATTTGGGCGTTCAACTAGAGTGCAGAGAACAACAAATGGCAAATACAAAGGGAAAGAAATAATAATGATTATTAAATGAGCAATAACTATCGAGAATGTGAGGTGAAGAATCCTTGAAAGCAAGTCCAGTGGTTGTGGACCATTTCAGTGAAGGAGCAAATGTTGCTATCCCTAATGGTTCAGGAGCCTGATGGTTGAGAGTTAATAACTGTTCCTAAACCTGGTGGTGTGAGTCCTGGTGTTCCTGTACCTTCTTGCTGATGGCAGCAGCGACAAGAGAGCATGGCCTGTGTGGTTAGGGTCCCTAACGATGGATGCTGCTTTCCTGCGATAGCATTTAATGTCGATGTACTGAATCGTGGGGAGGGCTTTACCCATGATTGACCAGGAAATATCCACCACTTTTTTGCAGCAGATATATCCTTGTTTTTAAGATGAGAAGATCCAAGTCCCATATAAAATGTTTGTACTTAAATCCTTTTACAATAAAGGGTCACATGCAGGTGTCCCTAATAAAGGAACCACCGAGTGCAAAAGATGAAAATTCCTGCTGTAAACTAGCCAACATAGATCTGTTTTAGGATACTGAGGAGAAGAATGACAAGGGTTACTGGATAGAGGCAGCTGCGTGGCAGACAATTACAGTGGTGTCACCACATTTGACAGAAAGCACCCATTACTCCAAACTGCTATTGCTTTTCAAAGTACAATATAGTGTGCCCTCCTCCACCTCACTGACAGAGAGCAGTGTATGTGTGAATCCTCAGCCCAGTCTCCTGCTGCATCAGCAGGAACCTGAGGGTACATTGCTGGCTGTTATCAACACCACTATTTGGGCTATGATATTCCAGGCAGAGTGAGCTGACTGTAAGACATTTGGGCAAGATGTGGGAACGGTGCCAGTCCTCTGCTTTGGTGCCTCTGTTTCTTCAGGAGCGATGATTGGTGCTGGCATGAAATGATAATCTATGCCACAGTGGCGTAGTGGTTCCATCATGGGTACTAGCCTCTGTAGTAACCAAGCTACAGTGCCCCAGGAAGGTGGTGTCCATCATTAAGGGCCTGACCACCCAGGACATGCCCTCCAATAAGACCAAAAGAAACAGAAGCAGAATTAGGCCATTTGGCCCGTCACATCTACTCTGCCATTTTATCGTGGCTGACAAGAAAAAATCTGCAGGTGCTAGAAATCCAAGGAACACACACAAAATGCTGGTGGAACTCAGCAGGCCAGGCAGCATCTTTGGAAAAGAGTACAGTCAACATTTCAGGCCAAGACCCTTCCTGATCCATTGTTTCTCTCAGCCCAGTCTCCTGCCTTCTCCCTGTATCCCTTCATGCCCTGAACCAGTTTAGAATCTATCAGTCTCTGCCTTAAATATCCATAAAATTTAGCCTCCACAGCTGCCTTTGGCAAAGAATTCCATGGATTCACCACTCTTTGGCTAAAGAAACTCCTCATCTCCATTCTAAAAGGACGCCCCTCCATTCTGAGGTTGCCCTCTGGTCTTAGACTCTTCCACCATAGGAAACGTCCTCTCCCATCCACTCTATCAAGGCATTTTACTATTTGATAATATTCAATGAGGTCACCCCTCATTCTTCTGAATTCTGGTGAATACAGGCCCAGAGCCATAAGACACTCTTCATATGACAAGCCATTCAATCCTGGAATCATTTTCGTTAACCTCCTTTGAACCCCGTCATGTTCCAGCACATAAAAGGACCAAACCTGTTCACAGTACACCGGTACTTTATAAAGTTTCAATGTTATATTCTTGCTTTTACATTCTAATCCTGTTGAAATGAATGCTAACGGTGCATTTGTCTTCCTCACCACAGACTCAACCTGCAAATTAGTCTTAAGGGAATCCTACCCAAGGACTCCCAAGCTCCTTTGTGTCTCAGTTTTTTTTGTATTTTCTCTCCAATTAGAAAATAGTCAACCCTTTCTTTTCTTCTACCAAAGCGCATGACCATACACCTCCCAACAAGTGTATTCCATCTGCCAATACTTTGCCCATTCTCCTAATCTGTCTGTCCTTCTGTAGCCTCTCTATTTCCTCAAAACTACCTACCTCTCCACCTGTCTTCATATCCTCTGCAAACTTTGCAACAGATTGTTCTTTTCCAATCAGTGCTGGCCGATTCTTCTCTCATCAGAATCAGGTTTATTATCACCGGCATGCGTTGTGAAATTTGTTAACTTAGCAGCAGTAGTTTAATGCAATATATAATATAGAACAAAAAAAAATAAATAAAATAATAATAAATAAGTTACAGTATCTGTATATTGAATATATTAAAAATTGTGCAAAAAACAGAAATAGTATATAATTAAAAAGTGAGGTACTGTTCAAGGGTTCAATGTCCTTTTAGGAATCGGATAACAGAGGGGAAGAAGCTGTTCCTGAATCGCTGAGTGTGTCCCTTCAGGCTTCTATACCTCCTACCTGATGGTAACAGTGAGAAAAGGGCATGCGCTGGGTGCAGGAGTCCATAATAATGGACGCTGCCTTTCTGAGACACCGTTCCTTGAAGATGTCCTGGGTACTTTGCAGGCTAGTACCAAGATGGGGCTGATTAAATGTACAATCCTCTGTAGCTTCTTTCAGTCCTGTGCAGTAGCACCCCTGCCCCCACCCCACATACCAGTCAGTGATGCAGCCTGTCAGAATGCTCTCTATGGTACATCTATAGAAGTTTTTGAGTGTACTTTAGATTAGATTATGAGGACACGCAGTCCTCGTTTATTGTCATTTAGTAATGCATGCATTAAGAAATAATACAATGTTCCTCCAGTATGATATCACAGAAACACAAGACAGACCAAGGCTAAAACTGACAAAAACCACATAATTATAACATATAGTTACAACAGTGCAAAGCAATACTGTAATTTGATAAGAGCAGACCATGGGCACGGTAAAAAAAAAGTCTCAAAGTCCCGATAGCCCCATCATCTCACGCAGACGGTAGAAGGAAGAAAAACTCTCCTTGCCATGAACCGCCAGCACCGCAAACTTGCCGATGCAGCACCCGACCACAGCCGACTCTGAGTCCGTCCGAAAACTTCGAGCCTCCGACCAGCCCTCCAACACCGAGCAACATCTCTGCCGAGCGATTCAGGGCCTTCCCCTCTGGAGATTCGGATCGCACAGTAGCAGCGGCAGCGAAACAGGCATTTCAGAAGTTTCACCAGATGTTCCTCCGTGCTTCTCATGTCCATCTCCGTCAAATCAGGATTGTGCACAGCATCCTACTTGACAGATTACAGATGTTCATTCCGGAGTGGCCGCTGCGCGCTGCATTGCATTGCCATCTTCTCTGACTATTTGTTGACATACCAAATCTCTATAAACGCCTAATGAAGTATAGTTGCTGTCTTGCCTCCTTTATAACTGCATCGATATGTTGGGATCAGGTGAGGTCCTCAGAGACCTTGACATATCTATCAATCAATCTATCCCCCTCCCCCTCTTCTCGCCCCGCCCCCTCCCGATCCCTCTCTCCCTCTGATCCCTCTATAAAGATTGGTATATGTTCCTTCGACTTACCCTTCCTGAAATCCACAATCAGCTCTTTCGTCTTAGCGACACTGAGTACCAGGTTGTTACTGCGACACCAGTCCACTAGTTGGTATATCTCTCTCCTTTATGCCCTCTCGATGCCATCTGAGATTCTACCAACAATGGTTGTATCATCAGCAAATTTATAGGTGGTATTTGAGCTATGCCCAGCCACACAGTCATGGGTATAGAGAGAGTAGAGCAGTGGGCTAAGCACACACCCCTGAGGTGCGCCAGTGTTGATCGTCAGTGAGGAGGAGATGTTATCACCAATCCGCACAGATTGTGGTCTTCCGGTTCGGAAGTTGAGGATCCAGTTGCAGAGGAAGGTACAGAGTACCAGGTTCTGTACCTTCTCTATCAGGATTGTGGGAATGATGTTATTAAATGCTGAACTATAGTCGATGAACAGCATCCTGACATTGGTGTTTGTGTTGTCCAGGTGGTCTAAAGCTGTGTGAAGAACCATTGAGATTGCGTCTGCCATTGACCTATTGTGAGATCGTGCCTTTGTAATTCCCTTTACTCCACTGTTGTACTGATGCATCTGACTTTAGCTTCTCCTTCTCAAATTTCAGGCTGAATTCAATTTTATTATGATCACTTGCCCCAAGGGTTCTTTTACTTTAAGCTGTCTGATCAATTCTGGTTCATTGCACAACTCCCAACCCAGAATAGCTGATCCTCCAGTGGGCTCAACCATGAGCTGCTCTAAAAAGTCACCTCATAGGCACTCTAGAAATTCCCCGTCCTGTAATCCAAAACGATTTTCCCAATCTGTCTGCATATTGAAATCCCCCATGACTATCGTAATGTTGCCCTTTTGGCATGCATTTTCTATTTCGCGTTGTAATTTGTAGGCCACTTCCTTACAATTGTTTGGGGGTCCGTCAGGGTATTTTTTACCCATGCAGTTCCTTAGCTGTATCCACAACGATTCAACATCTTCTGCCCTATGTCACCTCTTTCTCATGATTTGATTTAATTTTTTATCAACAGAGTGACACCACCCCATCTGCTTTCCTGCCTGTCCTTTCGATACGTGTATCCTCGCATATAAAGCTCCCAGCCCTAATCTTTCAACCATGATTCAGTGATGCCTACAACATCATACCTGCCAATCTGCAACAGTGCTGCAAGTTAATATACCTCATTTTGTATACTGCGCACATTCAGATACGATACCTTCAGTCGTGTATTCACCCTTTTCAATATTGTCCGTCTTTTACATTGCAACTCATCCTGGTGACTGCAATTTTGATCTACCAACAGCCTCTCCTCACTACACATTGCCCCTGTTTGTAAACCAGCTACCTCATCTTAATCACTA
This sequence comes from Mobula hypostoma, assembly GCF_963921235.1. NCBI lineage: Eukaryota > Metazoa > Chordata > Chondrichthyes > Myliobatiformes > Myliobatidae > Mobula > Mobula hypostoma. The sequence continues at coordinate 7,604,448 of NC_086108.1, read as the reverse complement.
TTATCTACCTTTCCTATGATACTTCTTGATTTAAATATAGGCAACTCAGGACTCGTCACACAGTGCTCAACCTATTGATTACTAACTTTGTTTGATGTCTTACCAACATCTGCCTCCGCAACCTCTCCGCTAACTTTTCGGCACTCTGGTTCCCATCCTCCTGCAACTCTAGTTTAAAACCCACTGTGCAACATTAACAAACCTTTCAGCTAGGAAATTAGACCCCTCCAGTTCAGGTGCAAACCATCTCTTCTGTACAGGTCCCACCTTCCCTGGAACAGAGCCCAATGACCCAAAAATCTTATGCCCTCCCTCCATTAAACTGTACAACCTTCCAAGTTCTAGCCTCACTAGCACATGGCATGAGTAGCAATCCTGAGATCACAACCCTGAAGGTCCTGCCCTTTAATTTAGCACCTAACTCCTGAACTCATTATGCAAAACCTTGTCACTTGTCTTACCCATGTCATTGGTATCTACATGGACCACGACTTCTGGCTGTTCACCCTCCACTTAAGAATGCTGAGGACTCGATCCGAGATATCCCAGACGCTGGCCCCCAGGAAGCAACATACAATCCGGGAATTTTGTTCTCGCCCACAGAATCTCCTGTCCATTTCCCTAACTAACAAATCCCCTCTCACCACAGCATGCCCCTTCTCTTCCCTTCCCTTCTGAGTCACAGAGGCAAACTCAGTGCCAGAGATTCAACCACTGTGACTTTCCTCTGTTAGATCATCCACCCAACCCCCCCACCACCCAACAATAGCCGAAGTGATATGCCTGTTGTCCTGTTGTTGAGGGGGATGGCCACAGGGGTACTCTACACTGGCTCCTTAACCCCTTTCCCCTTCCTGACTGTCACCCAGTTTCCTGTGTCCCGCACCTTGGGAGTTACCACCTCTCTATATGTCCTATCTATCACCTTTCAGCATCCCGCATGATCCGGAGCTCATCCAGTTTCAGCTGCAGCTCCTGGATGCAGTTTGTTAGAAGCTCACAGTTGTGGTCAGAGATACTGGAGGTTTCCCTGCATATCCTGCAAGAAGAGCATTGCACTACCCTGCCTGATGTCTCTCCTGTCCTAGCAGAGCGGATATAATGAAGAGAAGGAAAAAAAACTTGACCTTTTCTTTCCATTGCTTCTCTTCACTGAAGCTTCAAAGAGCTAAAGCTTTAAGAGCACTGCTGTATGTCCACTCAGATGATGGCCGCTGCACTTGCCCCTGCCTTTTTATTTGTTCTTACCAACTGTCCTGTCTTCGCTACCATTGGGAAGGAGGTACAGAAGTCTGAAGGCACACACTCAATGATTCAGGAACAGCTTCTTACCCTCTGCCATCCGATTGGACATTGAATCCATGAACACTACTTATTTTAACTATTTAATATACTTACTGTAATTTGGATTTTTTTTCTATATTTATCATATATTGGTTTGTACTGCTGAGCAAAGTTAACAAATTTCACAACGGTGATATTAAATCTGATTCTGGTTGGTGCATTGCTGTTATAGCTTGGGATTTCAGAGTTCAATTCCAGTGTCCTCTGTAAAAAAAAAGGTTATTAATTCTTCCCATGTGCGCGTGGGTTTCCTCCGGGTGCTCTGGTTTCCTCCCACAAACCAAAGACTCACTGATTAGTGGTTTAATTGGTCATTGTAAATTGTTCTGTGATTAGACTAGGGTTAAATGGGTGGGTTGCTGGGCCGGAAGTGCCTGTACCATGCTATATCTCCAAATAAAATAATAATTCTACCGTGTTTATTTTAAATGGCAAAATTTTCTTTTGTAGTTTACATCCTTCCTTATAACCATATAACAATTACAGCACGGAAACAGGCCATCTCGGCCCTTCTAGTCCATGCCGAACTCTTACTCTCACCTAGTCCCATCGACCTGCACTCAGCCCATAACCCTCCATTCCTTTCCTGACCATATAGCTATCTTAGGGATATCTTCCTTCTTAGGGAGTTGAGAGGAACTTGCTCCATCCCTAGTTTTGTGGGTTCTGAGGTTGACTAATCAGGTCAATGTGTGAACCACAGGCTCTTCACCAGATGGGGTAGAGGTGGTTAATGGGGTGGTTGAATTGGTAGCTTTTAAGATTTTTATTCTTTTATTGAGATATAGCGCAGAATAGATCCTTCCAGCTCTTCTAGCCACGCCATCCAGCAATCCCCCTATTTAATACTAGACTAATCATGGAACAATTTACAATGACCAATTAACCTACCGACTGGTACATCTTTGGATGTGGGAGGTCATGGAGAGAACATACAAACTCCCTACGGGCAGCAGAGGGAATTGAACCCAGATCGCCTGTATTGTATTGGAAAGCATTGTGCTAACCACTGTGCTACCATGTGCCCTACATATGGGTGGCGCAGTAACAGTACAGCACAGTATAGACACCTAGACCTACGACGTTGTGCCAACCTTTTAACCTACCCTTCCCTCCCACATGGCAGAGGGATTTGAACCTGGGTCGCCAGCACTGTAAAGTGTTGTGCTAACCACTACACTACCGCATCACACAAGCTGGTGCATTCTTGTCCATGGCCTTGAGGTTCTTTGTTCCTTCCCATTTTCTCCTTCTCCACATTGAGCATTGTTGCCCAGGTATCCCCAGGAATTCTGTGAAGATGTTGCATTTCTTCAAGGAAGCTTTAAGTATATCCTTGGATCTTTTTCTCTGCCTAGACATCTTCTCCCACAACAGAGCTGGAAACCGTGTCTCCTTCAGAAGTCTAATGCCAGGCATGTGCACTAACTGACATTCCTAGGCACAGTCACAAAAGATTCTGCAGAGCAACACACACAAAATGCTGGAGGAGCTCAGCGGGTCAGGCAGCATCTATGGAGGGAAATAGTTGAAATTTTGGATCACCTGATTAAACATTATTCCCTCCATTTGCCTCACACCAGAGTTTCTTCAGGATTTAGTGTGTGCTTCTCTGAGAGCACTGAGAGGTGTAGCTAATAGAGCTGTTGTCTCATAGCTCCACTGACCATTGTGGGTTTTTCTGAGGCTCCTCCTTTGCCCACACATCTCAAAGATGTGTATGAATTGTGAGGTTAATTGGCCAACGTAGATTGCCCCAAGTGTGGATGAGTCTGGGGGAGTTCAAAGTAAATTTATTATCAAAGTACATGTATGTCACGATATACAACCCTGAGATTCAGTTTCTGGCGGACATACTCAGCAAATCTATAGAATACTACTACAGGATCAATGAAAAATCAACTAGTGCAGAAGGCAACAAACTGCAAAAGCAATTATAAATAAATAGCAATAAATAATGAAAACATGAGATAATGAGATAAAGAGTCCTTAAAGTGAGATCATTGGATGTGGGAACATCTCAATGGATGGGGCAAGTGAGTGTAGTTATCCCCTTTGTTCAAGAGCCTAACGATTGAGGGGTAGTAACTGTTGCTGAACCTGGGGCTGATGCTCTTGTACCTTCTACCTGATGGCAGCAGTGAGAAGAGACAGTCTTCTGGGTGGTGGATGGATGCTGCTTTCCTGCGGCAGTGTTTCATGTAGATGTGCTCAATGGTTGGGAGGACTTTATCCGTGATGTACTGGGCCGAATCCACTACCTTTTGGAGGATTTTCTATTCAAGGGCATTGGTGTGTCCACACCAGGCTGTGATGCAGCCAGTCAGTACACTCTCCACTACACATCTATAGAGGTTTGTCGAAGTTTTACAGTTGATGGGAATGTGGAAAGAACAGTTCACATAAAAATTCGATGTGCCAAAATGATCTCCTATGTGATAGGGAGATATTGTGTAGCAATTACTAGCAGTTCAGTAGCAGCTTAGATCAGATGTGCAGCTATGGTTGTATTATAGGAAACCAGGTAGCCAATCTGCATGTAGCAAGCTCACAGATAATAATATTAACCAGATTAGCTATATGCTTAATATTCAAAGATATCTTTAATTTGACAACGGCATTAGAGTGCAATACATAATAATGAAAAAAAACATGAATTACATTTTATTTATATATATATATTAAATAGTTAAAGTAAATAAATAGTGCAAAGTAGAAATTTAAAAAGTAGTGAGGTAATATTTATGAATGAGTTCAATGTCCATTCAGAAATCCATTGACAGAGGGGAAGAAGCTTTTCCTGAATCGTGTGTATGCCTTCAGGCTTCTCTACCTGCTCCCTGAGAAAAATGGCATGACCCGGGTGATGGGGGTCCTTAATGATGAATACTGGGGTTTTTTTTGAGGCATTGCTCCTTGAAGATGTCCTGGATGCTGGGGAGACTAGTGCGGATGATGGAGGTGACTAGTTTTACAACTCTCTGCGTCTTATTTTGATCCAGTGCAGTAGCTCTCCCATACCAGATGATAATGCAGCCAGTTAGAATGCTCTCCACGGTACATCTGTAGAAATTTAAGAGTGTTTTAGGTGACATACCAACTCTCCTCAAACTCCTAATGAAATAAAGCCGTTGTCTCGCTTTCTTTTGTGTCAACAACCAACACAATTCGTGAATGTGCTGGAGGCAGCCCCCAAGTGTCGTGCTTGTGGCGCCAGCATAACATGCCCCGACTCATTAACCCTAGCCTGTACTTGTTTAGAAAGTGGCAAGAAACTGGAGCACCTTGAGGAAGCCCACGTAGTCACAGGGGGAGTGTACAAACATTTTACATAGATATTCGGTGGGGTTCTGTACAGATTTACTGAACCCCACCAATTATTCCACCGTCACTTCAGGAATATACTCTTCCTTCAAAAAGGGTTTCTTTGGATCTTCTATGTCCATCTCTTGGCCTTGGTTTAATAGAAAGCAGAGAGATAGTGGAAGGGTATTATTCTGTCTGGTGGTCTGTAACCAGTAGTATTCCACAGGAGCGAGTGCTAAGATCTCTGTTGATTCTGATGTATATGACTTGGATGAAATGTAGATTGTTCGTTCGTTATGTGCCGTGTTGTATGACATAGGCAATCATGGTCTTATCATGAAATGATTGCTCTTGGCAAATTTTTCTCCAGAAGTAATGTATTATTGCCTTTTTCTGGGCAGTGTCTTTACAAGATGGGTGATGCCAGCCATTACCAGTACTCTTCAGAGATTGCCTGGTGTCAGTGGTAACATGACTTGTGATATGCCCCCAGCTGCTCCCATGGCTTCATGTCACACTGCTCAGGGGGAGCGGGTATGCTAAACAGGTGCTGCACGTCCTTTCATACAGACGTACCTCCATCCCACCACCCAGTGTGTAAGAATGTCAGATTCTAGAGGGCATGCATTTAAGGTGAGATGGGAAAAGTTCAAAGGAGATGTGGGGGGCATTTTTTTACACAAACTCAAGAATGTCTGCAGATGCTGAAAATCCAGAGCAACACACACAGAATGCAGGAGGAACTCAGCAGATCAGGCAGCATTAATGGAAATGGATAAACAGTCAACATTTCAGGCAGAGTTGTAGATGCCAGGGTAGAAGTGGATATGATAGTGTTGTTTAAGAGGCTTTGAGATGTGTATGTGCTGCTGCTCATGGGTGGGAGAGGCAGGAGCAGGGGGCTTTCCAGTTCTTACGTTGCTTCTGTCATTCATTCTTTGGGTTTTTTTTCTGTTTTGTGGATGTCTGCAGAGGGTAAGAATTTCAGGTTGTATACTCAATACATTCTCTGATATTAAAAGGAAACATTGAACCATTGAATATGCAGAGAATGGGGGGAGTGGTGTAGATCCTATGCAGCCTGAAGAGATTACTAGTATATTTAATTTGGTATCTTGCTCAGTACAGAAATGGTGGGCTGAGCAACCTGTTCATGTGCTGTACTGTTCTCTGTTCTATATTTAATGTTTCATCTTTTGGCTTTTGAGTTCTACCTGAGTCCCTCTCTGGAGCATTAGATTCAGTTCCTGCTCTCAGGTCTCTGAAGTGGGACTTGAACCCACAGACTTCTGAATCATAGCTGATGCAAGGCGTGGGGAATGTGTAATGTCCTAACCACATTTCCTAGCAATTGTATAAGCATCCTCCCCTAAAATATACCCATAAATGCTCCTGACAACAAATAAATTCATCGTTATGCTTATGATAAACATTTTTTTAAAACTGAATTCCATGGAGGTGATTCCTCAGTTTTGCAGTGTATTTTACAACAAATTAAAAGCCATCATCATGAGGCTCTCACCTTGTGAATGTGCTTATTTAACACTTCTCTCAACACTTATCAGCAAGTTTGCTTCTCAGTACAAGAGCAGGGATATGATGCTGAGGATTTATAAGGCACCTGGTGAGGCCTCACCTTGAGAATTGTGACAGTTTTGGGCCCCTCATCTTAGAAAAGATGTGCTGGCATTGGAGAGGGTCCAGAGGAGGTTCACAGGGATGATTCCAGGAATAAAAGGGTTATCATATGAGGAACGTTTGATGGCTGTGGGTCTGTACTTTGCTGGAATTCAGAAGGATGAGGGGGGGATCTTATTGAAACCTTTCGAATGTTGAAAGGCCTAGACAGAGTAGATGTGGAAAGGATGTTTCCCGTGGTGGGAGAGTCTAGGACAAGAGGGCATCGCCTCAGGATTAGCGGGGCGCCCTTTCAAAATGGAGATACAAAAAAATGTCTTTAGCCAAAGGATGGTGAATTTGTGGAATTTGTTGCCACATGCAGCTGTGGAACCCAGGTTGTTGGGTGTTTTTAAGGCAGAGATTGATAGGTTCTTGATTTGACATGGCATCAAAGGTTACAGGGAGAAGGCCAGGAACTGGGGTTGAGGAGGGGATAGAAGAAAACGGATCAGCCATGATTGAATGGTGGAGCAGACTCGATGGCCAGATGGCCTAATTCTGCTCCTGTGTCTTATGGTCTAAAAGCTTCAAATGTATTTGCCTCTACCACCATACCATGCAGTGCATTCCAGGCATCCACCACTCTGAGCTAAAAAAATTTACCCCTCTTAAACCTACCCCTCTTGCCTTCAATGCATGCCCTCTAGTTAGATATTTCAACCTGGGAAACAGATGTTCTCCGTTAACTCTATCTGTGCCTCTCATAATCTTCATAAATTTCTATCAGATTTCCCCTCAGCCTCCAACCCTCAAGTTTATCCAGCCTCTCATGATAGCACATGCCCTCTAAACCAGGCAGCATCCTGGTGAACCTCTTTCCAAAGTCTCAAACATCCTTCCTATGGGGGCGGGGGGGGGGGGTGCGCGCGCGACCAGAACGTATCCAATACTCCAGATGTGGCCTAACCAGACTTTTGTTAGGTTGCAACATAACCGTTTGACTTTTGAACTCAGTGCCTTGACTAATAAAAGCAAGTATTCCCTAAGGTTTCTTAACCACCCTATCAACCTGTGTAGCCACTTTCAAGGAGTTAAGAACTTGGATCAGACCCAAAAGACTCAAACAATTTGAGTATCCAGGAGATGTGGTAAGAAGCATACAAGCACAACAAAGTAACTTAAGCCTAATTTATTATCACAAAAATAGAGAGCACAAATAAACCACACTAAATACGACATAGTAAGTTACAAAGTTTTCCACCAGGACTTCAGAGCTCACGATTTGCCATTTCCACATGATTGCTGCTGTTGTCAGGGGAACTTTGAATTCTGATTCATAAATTCTTCAGTGTAGGTGAAGCCTCAAGAACTGAGGGAAAGGTGCCACAATAAATAGGGGTTCAATCGACAAGCATAGCAAGACACAAAGAGACAGACGAACTCTTTGGTCTTTTGTTCACAACCACCCTCTGCCTAAAATTGGCAAGCCAGTTTTGAATCCATGGAGCCAAGTTTCCTTAGATCCCATGCCTTCTAACTTTCTGAACGAGCCTACCATGGGGAACCTTGTTGGACATCTAACTAAAATCCATGTACACCACATCCACTGCTCTACCTTCATCAATATGTTTCGTCACTTCTTCAAGGAATTGGTATGGTTGGGGGGTGGGTGGCTACTGCACAGGATCGATGTAAGTTGCAACGAGTTGTAAACTGAGTCACCTCCATCATGACACTAGCCTTTGTAGTGTCCTTCTTGTAGGACACCTTCAAGAGGCGGTGCCTCAGAAAGGCTGCATCCATCATTAAAGACCCCGTCTTGCCCCGCTTCCCCTTACTGCCATTAGGGAGAAGGTACAGAAGCCTGAAGGCACACACCAAGTGTTTCAGGAACAGCTTCTTCCCCTCTGCCAGAAATGTCGATTTCTGAATGGGCATTTTACCCATGAACACTACCTCACTACTTTTTTATTTCTATATGTTTTGCACTATTTATTTAATTTAACTATGTTATGTATTTACTGTAATTCAATATTTCTCTATTATTATGTATTGCATTGTGCGGCTCTCACAAAGTTAACAAATTTCACGACGTATGCCCATGATATTAATCCTGATTCTGATTCTGACTCTGAATTCAGCGAGGCACAACCTGCCCCTTACAAAGCCATGTTAACTATTCCCAATCAGACTATGCTTGTAAGTCCTGTCTCTAAGAATCATTTTCTGAATAATCAGGAGACATTGACTCTTGTTAGATCAGATGGGCAGGAGTGAACATGACAGACACCTCATACACAATCACAGGTTTAATGCTTCAAACTCTTAATTTCTGGCCCTTTTAATTTGGTGGAACTAAGCATGCTTGGTACAGCTGGTAGCCCAATTGAATTCAGTGTGTTCAGTAAAGCCCGAAGACTTAGAACATGTCTTCTCCTTGTCTGTTTAAGTCATAGTCATAGTCATACTTTATTGATCCCGAGGGAAAAATAATATGTAAATTATGCCAGGAAATAAGTCCAGGACCAGCCTATTGGCTCAGGGTGTCTGACCCTCCAAGGGAGGAGTTGTAAAGTTTGATGGCCACAGGCAGGAATGACTTCCTATGACGCTCAGTGTTGCATCTCGGTGGAATGAGTCTCTGGCTGAATGTACTCCTGTGCCCAACCAGTACATTATGTAGTGGATGGGAGACATTGTCCAAGATGGCATGCAACTTGGACAGCATCCTCTTTTCAGACACCACCGTCAGAGAGTCCAGTTCCATCCCCACAATATCACTGGCCTTACGAATGAGTTTGTTGATTCTGTTGGTGTCTACTACCCTCAGCCTGCTGCCCCAGCACACAACAGCAAACATGATAGCACTGGCCACCACAGCCTCGTAGAACATCCTCAGCATCGTCTGACAGATGTTAAAGGACCTCAGTCTCCTCAGGAAATAGAGAGGGCTCTGACCCTTCTTGTAGACAGCCTCAGTGTTCTTTGACCAGTCCAGTTTATTGTCGATTCATATCCCCAGGTATTTGTAATCCTCCACCATGTCCACATTGACCCCCTGGATGGAAACAGGGGTCACCGGTGCCTTAGCCCTCCTCAGGTCCACCACCAGCTCCTTAGTCTTTTTCACATTAAGCTGCAGATAATTCTGCTCACACCATGTGACAAAGTTTCCTACCATAGCCCTGTACTCAGCCTCATCTCCCTTGCTGATGCATCCAACTATGGCAGAGTCATCCGAAAACTTCTGAAGATGACAATACTCTGTGCAGTAGTTGAAGTCCGAGGTGTAAGTGGTGAAGAGAAAGGGAGACAAGACAGTCCCCTGTAGAGCCCCAGTGCTGCTGATCACTCTGTTGGACACACAGTGTTGCAAGCACACATACTGTGGTCTGCCAGTCAGGTAATCAAGAATCCATGACTTTCCATGACTTTGTTTCAGTGAGTCATATTCCAGAGTAGGGTCATATATTCTGCTTTTGGTAAGTAGAGGAGGACCCCACCTACTAGATCAGATGACAGACTTTTTAACCTCGTCTGCCTACAATGCAAAACCAAAGTGCAAAAAGCTATGATTTATTTGTTTATTGAGATGCAGACCCTTTTGGCCCCTCGAGCGGAGCGGAGCCGCACCGCCCAGCAATCCCCCGATTTAATCCCAACATCACTATGGGACAATTTACAATGACCAATCAACCTACCAACCAGTACATCTTTGGACTGTGGGAGGAAACCCACGTCACAGGAAAAACATACAAACTCCTTATAGGCAGCGGCAGAAAAGACGTGCTATAGGCTGGTGATGCAGCAGTTGCAAGCCACACTCCGCAGCAGCTCCAGAGCTTGATGCATCGCTTCTCCCACACATGCAAGGAATTTGGTCTGACTGTTAGCCTGAGAAAGACAAATGTCTTGAGCAGAACGTGAAGGCACCACCTGTCATTTGCCATTGATAACTACAAACTAGATGTTGTTCATCAGTTCATATACCTGGGGTTCATCATCAGTGACAACCTCTCCTTGGACTCAGACATCAGCAACACATCCAGAAAGCTGCAACAGCTCTTTCCTGCCTCACTGCATCAGTCTGAGAGAACTCCAAACTCTCAGTCAAAACAAAGATGACAGTGTTTAATGCTTGCGTCACACTGCTATACAGCAGCGAGACCTGGACAACATACGCTAAGGAGGAGAGAAGGCTCAGCATGTTCCACTTAAGGAGCCTTCATCACATCTTGGAGAGATAGAGTACCTGCTGCTGAGGTTCTCTTTCATGCCGGCCTCCCACGTGTGTACACCCTGCTCAGCCACCATAGGCTACGCTAGCTGGGCCGCGTCGTCTGCATGCAGGATGCCTGCATCCCAGAGGCCATCCCCTACACAGTAAGCCAGCTTCAGGCAAGAGAACCGCTGGCCGCCTGCGATTGCACGGCAAGGATATCTGAAAGCGGGACATGAAGGTGCTGGACGTCAACGCTGAGTCTTGGAAGGAGCCTGCAACCGGCCGAGAAGCACCCTAAAACAACATCTGGTGAAGAAAAACTCCCGAAAGCAGCAGAAGGCAAATGGGCCCATTCAAAGGAACGCCGCATCTCCAGCAGAGCTGAGGTCACTTCTAAATATGACCTTTGCGTTGTTGTCCAGGTCTTGCATCTGTACAGCAGTGTGCTGGTGACACAAGCGGTGTACACTGCTGTCTTTGTTTTAACTGCCACTCTTGCATTGGTCTTATCAGCACAGACAGAGCTGTACCAACAGCATAGATAGCTGGGACGCAACATCCGTGGTCAGACTCAACCAGTGGTGGGTGGCTAAGGAGGCCGTTTGCCAAGTACACTGGTCAAAGTGCTGAGATGTACTTGGGTATCTGATGTAGTTCATCATCATTGTCGTTTGACCATGGTTGTTCTTTGCAAATTTTTCTACAGAAGTGGTTTGCCATTGCCTTCTTCTGGGCAGTGTCTTTACAAGGCAGGTGACCCCAGCTGTTATCAATACTGTTTAGAGATTATCTGTCTGGTGTCAGTGATCACATAACCAGGACTTGTGATATCCATCAGCTGCTCATATGAGCATCCACCACCTTCACGTGGCTTCATGTGACCCTGATCGGGAGGTTGGGACGGGGGGGTGGCTAAGCAGGTGCTACACCTGACCTGCAGGCTAGCAGAGGGAAGGAGCACCTTACACCTCCTTGGGTGAAGACGTTTCTCCGCCCTGCCACCCACTGATGAAGTTAGCTGTGGTTTTTCTCTTTTTGGTTTCTACGTCACCCCAAACACGCAATAGGAAAATTTCATTTAAGCCAAAAAGCTTTCATGTGTGCAATGTGTTTACCTTGTAAGAATTTCAATCATCACCTCAGACTGCTTCCTTTATTTATAAGAGTTTTGCAGCCACCACAGTAGCACAGCGGTTAGCGTTCTGCTTTACAGCACCAGTGATCAGTGTTCAATTCCCACTGCTGCCTGTAAGGAGTCTGTACATTCTCCCTGTGACCATCTGCCTGCAGTCCCACAGTCCAAAGATGTGCAGTTAGGGTTCATAAGTTGTAGGCATGCAATGTTGGCACCGGAAGCACAGCGACCCTTGCAAACTGCTTCGGACTGTGTTGGTTGTTGATGCAAATAATGCATTTAACTATATGTTTTTGATACATGTGACAAACAAAGCTCGTATGATAAACACAAGAAATTCTACAGATGCCGGAAATCCAAAGCAACACACACAAAATGCTGGAGGAGCTCAGCAGGTCAAACAGCATCAATGGAGAAGAATAAACATAAGAGATTCTACAGATGCTGGAAATCTAGAACAACACACACAAAATGCTGGAGGAACTGAGCAAGACAGACAGCATCTATGGGTTGAGACATTTTTCCAGGACTGGAAAGGAAGAGGGAAGATGTCACAAACCTCATACGAGTCCTGATGAAGGATCTTGACCTGAAACGTCGACTGTTTATTCCTTTCTATAGATGCTGTCTGACCTGCTGAGTTCCTCCAGCATTTTATATGGTTACATATAAAGCTAATATCTAAAGATTTAGGAGTCAGAACTTGATATATCTAATGGCGGTGTTACGAACATCTCAGACACCCACCATCAAATCTTACCAAATCTTTTTTGATTCTATTAGTCAAATATGTTCTAACAAGTTATTTTGTTAATCCCGCACACTGCTGCCAACCTGTCTCAGCTCAGCTGTCTTTCCTCTGCTGCCCAGGGTGTCTGGATACATACCATTCCCAGCTTTTTCTATTGCATTCTCCCTCATTTGTTTGTCTAACATCCCTAAAAAAAACATACAGTGGTGCTAAGAAGTTGTGAACCCCGTAGAATTTTCTCTATTTCTGCATAAATATGACCTAAAATGTGATCAAATCTTCACATAAGTCCTAAAACTAGATAAAGAGAACCTAATTAAATAAATAACACAAAAACATTCTGTTTCGAGGAAGTCTGCCGAGAATAAGAATTTCAATTTGTATATTATATACATTCTCCAATATTAAATGGGACCATTGAACCACTGAGGTTTAATATCACCGGCATATGTCGTGAAATTTGTTAACTTACTATATATAAAAAATGGAAATGAAAGAAGTAGTGAGGTAGTGTTCATGGGTTCAATGGCCTTTCGGAAATCGGATGCCAGAGGGGAAGAAGTTGTTCCTGAAACGCTGAGTGTGTGCCTTCAGGCTTCAGTATCTCCTTTCTGATGGTTCCAGTGAGAACAGGGCATGTCCTGGATGGTGGAGCTCCTTAATGATGGATGCTGCCTTTTTGAGGCCTCACTCCTTGAAGATGCCTTGGATACCATGGAGACAAGTGTCCATGATGGAGCTGCCTAAGTTTCCAACTCTCTGCAGCTTATTTTGATCCTGTGCAGTAGAGCCCCCCCCCCCCGCCAACAATACCAGATGGTGGTGTAACCAGATAGAATGCTCTCCATGGTACAGTTGCAAAAACAATTTGCAATTGTTTTTGGTGACGTACTAAATCGCCTCTAACTCCTAATGAAATATAGCCTTCTTTGTCGCTGCATCGATATGTTGGGTCCAGGATAGATCCTGAGATATTGACACCCAGGAGCTTGAAATTGCTCACTCTCTCCACTTCTGATCCCCTCTAAGGCCAGCGTGTGTGTTCTCTCGTCTTGCCTTTTCTGAGGGTGCAAAAAAGATGTACCGATTTGGTGTGAGAGCTGGAGGGATGTGTTTAACTAAAAAATAAAGTGCCAAGGTTCCTTCCCCTGGAAAAGAGGGCTTCAAGTTCAAGTTTGTTGGCATCAGACTGCACGTATATACAGCCAAATAAAACAATGTTTCTCTGGATTACACACAAGATATTACCACAACTAAATTAATAAAATACAATTCAAAATGCATGTGAAGTGCACAGCACAGGTAAACAGTAATCAGTGCAGTACGGTAGCGAGGTGGTTAGCACAACCAGCGACTGGGTTCAGTTCCCACCGCTGCCTGTAAGGACTTTGTACCTTCTCCCCGTGACTGTGTGCATTTCCTCCAGGTGCTCGGGTTTCCTTCCACAGTCCAAAGAGGTACCAGTTGGTAGGTTAATTTGTCATACTAAATAGTCCCATGATTAGGCTAGGATTAAGATTGGGGGATTGCTGGTCAGCACAGCTCAAAGGCTGAAAAGGCTGATTCCGCGGTGTATCTCAATAAAATAGTAAAAGTACAGTGAACAGCTTGCTGTCCTAGCGACGAGACCTTAGTGGTGGCAGGGACCACTGAGATAATAGCATAGTGATATAGAGGCAGTATTTCACTATACATTAACCCTAGACCCTCAGTAGCCCTCTGTACATTGCAGCGAGTCTAAAATATTCAGCAGATCACATTCAAAATGAAGAGAGAAGCAACACACAAAATGCTGGAGGAACTCAGCAAGTTTTGGGGTAGGCATCACTCTTTGCAGTGCAGCAGCAAATCACAAACACAAAAAGAAACTGCAGATGCTGGAAATCCAGAGCAACACACACAAAACACTGGAGGAACTCAGCAGGTCAGGCAGCATCTATGGAAAAGAATAAACAGTCGATGTTTTGGGCTAAAACCCTTCTTCAGAGCTGAGAAGGAAAGGGGGAGATGTCGGAATATAAAGGTGGGGGAGAGGATAAGGAGGATAGCTGGAGGGTGATAGGTGAGGCCGGTGGGTGTAACATGGAAGCAGGTTCACGGGTTTAGTGAGTGCGACAAAAAACACCGACTACAAATAAGCATATTAATTATTTATTCACAAACAATAAAAGATTTGACCAAACATCTAAGTTTCCCTTGAGTTACATAAACCACAAAACTAAATATTGAACAAATAGATACTAAGCTAAAACTGCGTGTGGGCCTTCTGTGTTGTGGAGCATACCTTCCCAATGGTTCTGTGAAGGGTGCCTGGGGACAGAGGAAGGAGAGCAAGCCTCCTGCATGTGCTGTTCTTGTACCTCTGAGGTGCTTGAAACTGGAAATTGGTGTTGTGGCGTACAGGCCATCCAGCGGGGAAAAAGCAGCCCCTACTTTTAAACGAGCAAATCAACAACTGATACGGCAGAAGTGGCTTTCAACTGGCAAATAAGCCAACCAGCCCCCACGATTCTGTGGGAAATGTCAAGGGCTGGAGAGGAAGGAATCTGATAGGAGAGGAGAGTGGACTACAGGAGAAGGGGCAGGAGAAGAGGACCCAGGGGTAGGTTGATAAGCAGGTGAGACTAGGTAAAAGGTCAGAGTGGGGAATAGAGGAGGGGTGGGGAGGGGATTTTTTTTACCGGAAGGAGAAATCGATATTCATGCCATCAGGTGGAGGCTACCCAGACAGAAATATAAGGTGTTGCTCCTCCACCCTGAGGGTGGCCTCATCTTAACACGAGGGGACCATAGACTGACATGTCAGAACGAGAATGGGCTATTTATGAACTTGTTCTTTATCGACACTAGGACAGTACTGACAGTAGCTAGTCACCTTCCTACCATGCCCTTAAGGTGTAGGGAGTAACTGGAATCACTCAGACCCTGTAAGGCAGTTACACTAACAACAGCTTCCCTGTGCTGCCTTACATACAACATAGAATATTACAACACAGTATAGGCCTTTGGGCCCACCATGTCCTGCTGACCCTTTAACCAACTCTAAGATCAATCTAACCCTCCCCTCCTACATAGCTTTCCATTTTTCTATTAACCGTCTGCCAATCTCAGAGTCTCTTTACTTTTATTGTTTTCACAATTTGTTTTCTTTTTCTCTCTGCATTAAGTGTCTGACAGTCTATTTTTAATGGATTCTTTTTGGTTACTTTGTTTTGTGGCTGCATGCAAGGGACAAGTCTCAAGGTTGTAGAATGTATACATACTTTGATAATAAATGTGCTTTGAACTTAAATGTCCCTAATGTATCTTCCTGTACCGCCACCTCTGGCAGTGAGTTCCATGCACCCATCACTCTGTGTTTTAAAAAAATTCTGACATCTTCCCCCCACCTCCCCATGCTTTCCTCTAATTACCTTAAAATTATACACCTCATATCAGCTGCTTCCTAAGCCCCCTTCGTTGCTGTCTGTATACCTATGACTGTGTCGCCACCCACAGCTCCAATCTACTAATGAAATTTGCTGACAATGCTACATTGATTGGCATCATCTCAAATAATAATGAGGCAGCCTACAGAGAAGAAGTCATCACCCTGACACAGTGGTGTCAAGAAAACAACCTCTCCCTCAATGTTGCAAAAACAAAGGAGCTGTTTGTGGACTACAGGAGGAATGGAGACAGGCTCACCCCTATTGACATCAATTGATCTGCAGTTGAGAGGGTGAACAGCTTTAAGTTCTTCAGCATACATATCATCGAGGATCTCACGTGCTCTGTACACACCAGCTGTGTGGTGAAAAAGACACAACAGCGCCTCTTTCACCTCAGGCAGTTGAAGAAGTTTGATATGGGTCCCCAAATCCGAAGGACTTCCTACAGGGGCACAATTGAGAGCCTGACTGGCTGCATCACTGCCTGGTATGGGAACTGTACTTCACTCAATCGCAGGACTCTGCAGAGAGTGGTGCGGACAGCCCAGCACATCTGTAGAAGTGAACTTCCCACTATTCAGGACATTTACAAACACGGATGTCTAAAAAGGGCCCTAAGGATCATTGGGCACCCAAGTCACCCCAACCACAATCTATTCCAGCTGCTACCATCTGGGAAATGATACTGCAACATAAAAGCCAGGACCATCAGGCTCCGGGACAGTTTCTTCCACCAGCTCATTAGACTGATTAATTCTCACTAATACTATATGTTAATTGACTATCCTGTTGTACATACTATTTATTACAAGTTACTATAAATTGCACGTTGCACATTCAGATGTTCATTTTTTACCCATGTATGTGAAGGATGTAAGAAATAAAGTCAATTCAATTTAATTCAATTCACGCTGGGAAAAAGTCTCTGGCTGTCGAAGATTCAAAGTACATTTATTGTCAAAGTAAGTATGTAGTACACATCACTGAGATTCATATTACCCGTAGAGGCCACGATACAAGAGAAGAACCATGGAATCAACCCATTCAAAGAAAAATATCAAACATCAACACCCCCCCACCCACCACCACTTGATCTATGCCCTCTATCATCTTGTACACCTCTATGAAGTCACCTCTCATTCTTTTTTGCTTTGATCGGTGAAGTCTGGGTAGGGCAGGGCTTACCCTGCAACCACACACAAAATCAGATTTAATATCACTGGCGTATGTCATAAAATTTGTTGACTTTGCAGCAGCGGTACGTTGCAATACATAATAATAGAAAAAAGCATGAATTTCAGTAAGTATATATATTATATAGTTAAATAAGTAGTGCAAAAATGCAAATTTAAAAAAAAGTAGTGAGGTAGTGTTCATGGGTTCAATGTCTGTTTAGAAGGGAAGGCAGAGGGGAAGAAGCTGTACCTCCTCCCTGATGATGGCAATGAGGACAAGGAATGGCCTGGGCGATGGGGGTCCTTAATGATAGACACTGCCTTTTTGAGGCATTGCTCTTGGATACTGTGGAGACTGGTGCCTATAATGAAGCTGACTAAGTTTACAACTCTCTGCAGATTAATTTCAATCCTATGCAGTCTCCCCCCCACCCCCTCATACCAGGTAGTAATGTAGCCAGTTAATAAGCTCTCCATCTGTGGAAATTTAAGAGTATTTTAGGTGGCATACCAAATCTCCTCAAACTCCTAATGAAACATAGCTGCTGTCGTGCCTTCTTTATAGCTGCATCAATAAGTTGGGCCCAGGATAGATCCTCAGAGATACTGATACCTAGGAACTTGAATTTGCTCACCCTTTCCACTTCTAACCCCTCTATGATGACTGGTGTGTATTCCCTTGTCTTATCCTTTCTGAAGTCCACCATCAGTTCTTTAGGCTTACTGATGTTGAGTGCACCAGAATTGAAACTCTGAAACCCAGCTTTAATAGTGTCGCACTAACTGCTACGCTGCCATGGTGTCCTTTTCTCCTATCTCTCTGAGCTGCTTGAATTTGTCCTGTATTTTCTGATTTGATTTTGTTCAGATTTACAGCCTCTTCAGTATTTTTAAAGCTGGCTGACTGACTGGCCGTGTGATGATGTTCTAAGATGCTAATCCTGAACAATATGCTCTTGTTTTGTGTTGGTAGTCAGAAAATAATGAACAATGGAGTAACTTTACTTATCCTAAACCAGCTTTTCATCACTCTTAGTTATTTATTTCCAATTTAAATAAGATGCAAATGAAATTGACATGTGATACAGTTTTTAAAAAACTAACAATTGACAATTATCCCACTAACAGTAAACAGCTTCCATTTCCATTTGGTCTCCTTACAGAGACCAGTCTTAAAGACCGTAAGCTGTTCATTGTCAGGCATTGTTCGACTTGTTAGGCCTCTGCGGCACATGGAGCTTCACGTTTTCACCCCGTGCTGTCTGCTGACCCGTGCAGTTGGGTCAGGATCCCATTCCCATTGTCATTAGACAATGACACAGCACAGGCGACAGTGCTGCTACCCATTCAGCATGTGCTGTGGCATTATTTCAGGATTTTGTTATCACAGATCGACTTTATTCGGCAAAGTCTCAGAAAGTGATGACAGCGTGCACAGGAGCAAGATATGCCAGTTAGT
Source organism: Mobula hypostoma (assembly GCF_963921235.1). Taxonomy (NCBI): domain Eukaryota; kingdom Metazoa; phylum Chordata; class Chondrichthyes; order Myliobatiformes; family Myliobatidae; genus Mobula; species Mobula hypostoma. The sequence goes on along the minus strand of NC_086108.1, from coordinate 7,586,005 downwards.
TGAGTGGTGTCACAGCAATAACCATGCACTCAGTGTCAGTAAGACCAAAGAACTGATTGAGGACTTCAGAAAGGGTAAGACAAGAGAACATAACACCAGCTCTCTCAGAGGTGAGAGGGAGTGAGCAATTTCAAGTTCTCTGAGGACCTAACCTGGATCCAACATATCGTTGCAACCATAAAGAAGGCAAGACAGCGGATGTATTTCATTAGAGTTTGAGGAGATTTTACAACACCAAAAACACTAGCAATTTTTTGCAGGTGTACCGTGGAGAGCATTCTAATTGGCTGCATCACTGTCTGTTACGGGGGATGTGGGGACCTTTGCATAGGATCAAATTAAGCTGCAGAAAGTTGTAAAATTAGCCAGCTCCATCATGGGCTCTAGCGTCTGCAGTATCCAGGAAATTTTCAAGGAGCAATGCTTCAGAAAGGCGGTGTCCACCATTAAGGTCCCCCATCAACTAGGACGTGCCCTCTTCTCATTGTTACCATCAGGGAGGAGGTACAGAAGCCTGAAGATACACACTCAACGATTCAGGAACAGCTTCAGCCACTCTGCCATCTGATTTCTGAATGGACATTGAACCCATGAATACTACCTCACTATTTTTTTATTTCTAATTCTTTTTTTGCACTACTTATTTAACTATTTAATATATGTAATTACTGTGTTTTCTCTCTGTTACTATTTATTGCAGTGTAATGATGCTGCAAAGTTAACGAATTTCTGATTCTGCCACGTACATATACATGTGTGAGGAATTTGCTCCAGTGTGGGTAGTGTACACAATGATTCTCAATTCATGTCAGAGACTAGTATGATTGCGACCTCAAGTTGTGGGGATTTTTAACGCAGCTATGTGACTAGCTGGTGCTGACAGTCCATACCCCTGACCCTTTTTAAGCATGAGATCTGGAATGCATTCAGGAGTGACTTGAATTGGAATTTGAACTGACAACCCAAAGCACACGTTTGTTTTTCACAGATGGACCTGTGTTGCTTCAACACTTTCCCTCTTTATTTTCGCGGTCCCTAGTACCTTAGATCTCCGATATAGAAGAGCAACCTGTTTCCTTTTGGGTTTTATCACATGTACTTCCTGAAAATACTCGCATGATTGACGAAATAAAGTTCAATTTTGATGACATAACTTTGGAAAATTATATCTCTACTTTAAAAGGGCCAGTGGGACTAAATGTTAAATGGTGTTCTTGGAGAGACAAAAGCAGCAGCCTGACTGGTCCTTTATGAGGAGGGACCTGTTTTGCTGTTGTTGTTATTGTGTTGTTCTGCTGAACATGGTGGGCATGCTTTATTGGTGCTAGAATGTGCACCGACACTTGCATTAGGTTTTGGTTCTGTTAGTTGTTAATGCAACTGATGCAATTCCCTGAGAACGTGAATCTGAGGCAGTGATCCTTGGACTCCAGACCCCCTAGGTAGGGAAAACACCTTTCAGGAGGTGTGCTTAAGGAACTGGTTGTAGTCTCACCCAACCTCAGTGGAAAAAAACTGCTTAAATTTACCCTATATATACCCCTCATAATTTTGTATACCTCTATCAAATCACCTCTCAGTCTTCTACATTCCAAGGAATAAAGTCCTATCTATTAAATTTTTCCATATAACTCAGGTCCTGGAGACCCGGAAACATCCTTATAAGTTTTCTCTGTACTCTTTCAACCTTATTTAAATCTTTCATGTAGGTGACCAAAACAATATATGTATGTATAGTAAATAGATGAATTAAATATGCAGTACAAAAAGAGAAATAAAAAGTGGTGAGGTCGTGTTTATGGGTTCAACGTCCAGTCAGAAATCAGTTGGTAGAGGGGAAGAAGCTGTTCCTGAATCGTTGAGTGTGCTCCTTCAGGCTCCTGTACCTCATCCCTGATGGTAGCAATGAGAAGAAGGCATGTCCTGGGAGGTGGGGGTCCTTAAATGATGGATGCTGCCTTTTTAAGGCATTCCTCCTTGAAGATGCCCTGGATGCTGGGGAGGCTAGTGGCCATTACGGAGCTGACTGAGTTCAGAACTTTCCGCCCCTTATTTCGATCCTGCGCAGTGGCCACCATACCAGACAGTGATGCAGCCATGCAGCCAGTTAAAATGCTGTCCACAGTATGTCTGTAGAAATTTGCAAGTGTTTTTGTGACATACCGAATCTCCTCAAGCTCTGAATGATAAATACAGTGGTGCTAGAAAGTTTGTGAACCCTGTAGAATTTTCTCTATTTCTGCGTAAATGTGATCGGATCTTCACACAGGTTCTAAAACTAGATACAAACAACCCAAATAAATGACACAAAAAACATTATACTTCATTTATTTATTGAGAAAAATTATCCAATATTACATATATTTGTTTGAAGAAAGCATGTGAACCTCTGACCATTGCCAATTTGACCTTAGCCCTCCATATTACTACCATCCATATACCTATCCAGACTTCCCTTAAACACTGAAATTGAGCCCACATACACCACTTGTCCTGGCAGCACCTTTCACACTCATGACCCTCTGACTAAAGAAGCTTCCCCCCCCGCATGTTCCCCTTAAACATTTCACCTTTCACCCTTCAAACAGAGGCCATAGGTTTAGTCCCACCCAGCCTAGTGGAAAAAGCCTGCTTGTATTTACCTTATCTATACCCCTCATAATTTTGTATGCCTCTATCAAATCTCCTCTCAATCTTCTACCTTCCAAGGAATGAAGTTCTGACTTAGTCAATCTTTTCATATAACTCAGGTCCTGCAGACTCGACAACATCCTTATAAATTTTCTCTGTTACTCTTTCAACCTTATTTACATCTTTCCTGTAGGTAGGTGACCAAAAAATGCATACAGCACTCCAAATTAGGCCTCACCAACATCTTATAGAACTTCAACATCTCCTGTACTCCATAATTTGATTTATGAGGGGCAATGTGCCAAAAGCTTTCCTTACAACCCATCTACCTGTGATGCCAGTTTCAATGAATTAGGGACCTGTATTCCCAGATCCCTTCGTTCTATTGCATTCCCCAGTGCCCTGCCATTCACTGTGTAAGACCTACCCTGGTTGGTCCTATGGAAGTGCAACACCTCGCACTTCTGTCACCTGCCCTGTCTCATTCCCTAATAAGAGAACTGGTATCGCACTTTCTCTAATTGGAACTTCTTTGTACTGATTAAAGAAACTGTCCTGAACAAATATGACAAATTCCATCCCGTCTAGTCCTTTTACAGTATGCGAGTCCCAGTCAATATGTGGAAAGTTAATATCAGCTACTGTCACAACATTGTTTCTTGCAACTGTCTGCCATCTCTCTACAAAATTGCTCCTGTAAATCCCACAGACTGTTGTTTGGTCTATAATATAATCCCATTAACGTGATCATACCTTTCTTATTCCTCAGAGCCTCACTAGACAAATTCTCCAGGCTGGCCTGATGGAGCACTGTCATAACATTTTCCCTGACTAGTAATGCTACGCCCTCCCCCTTTAATCCCTCCCACTCTGTCACGTCTAAAACAATGAAACCCTGGAACTGTGAGCTGCCAGTCCTGCCCTCCTGCAACCATATCTTAATTCCATGTGCTGATCCTTGCCCGAAGCTCATCTGCCTTTTGTACAATACTCCTTGCATTGAAATTTACACAGCTCAGAACATTGGTTCCACCATGCTCAACAGTTTGATTCCTGGCTTCATATGTAGGCTTAACAACATCTTTCTCCCCTATCTGTTGTGGTATTCTGATTCCCATCCCTCTGCAACTCTGAGCCCTCACCTCTCATGCAGCACTAGCAAAACTTCCCACTCATCTTTAAATCCATAACATTAGAAGGGAAGGATATAAGGAGATATGTGGGGGCAAGTTTGCCAAAGAGGTTGGTGGGTATATGGAATGAATTAATAGACGAGGTGGTAGAGGCAGGTACAATTATATTTAATATTGAAAGGCCTGGATAAAGTGGACATGGAGAAGATGCTTCCAATAGTGGGAGAGTAAGAGACCAAACGGAACAACCTCAGAACAGAAAGGCATCCCTTTGGAACAGATAGCCAGCTGGTGGTGTAGTGGCAGCTGCACCAGGCTTCAAGGCGAGTGGTCCCAGTTTCGAATCTGGCCAGCTCCTTACACATGTTCCATCTCTGTCCGGTTGAGCGTCAAGTTAGCAACTCAGCCTCGTAAAAAAAAACAGACAAATGCTTAAGAAACGGCAAGGCTGCCATCCGATGCGCCACAAGATGTGGAGAGGAACAACAACAACCTTTAGAACAGAGATGAGGAGGAATTTCTTTAGCCAGAGGGTGGGGAGTCTGTGAAGTTCGTTGCCACAGGTGGCTGTGGAGGCCGAGTCATTGGGTATATTTAAAGCAGAGATTGATAGGTTCTTGATTGGTAAGGGCATCAAAGGTTACAGGGAAAATGCAGGAGAATGGGGTTGAGAGGAATAATAAATCAGACGTAATTGAATGGCAGAGTGGACCTAATGAGCTGAATGGCCTAATTCTACTGGTATGTCTTATGGACTGCTGCTGTTTGAGGAGGACAGTCATCACCATCTTAAAGGGAATTAAGGTGGAATGAACATTGGCCTTGCCTGTGCCGTCCATATCCCTTAAGTGAAAGAAATGCTGGTTGGGATTTGGGACAAGAGGAATAAATCTAATCACAGAGCCAATAGGGGATACCTTTCTCACAAGCTGTAATTGGTGTCCAGGTCAGCAGTTAATTTAAAATCTGACATCGATGAGACTTCTGTCCGTACGTCTTAATGGATATAGAGCAGAGAGAGGTATTGAAGCTAGGTCAAGATCAGCCCTGGTCTCAATGAATGGTTGGAAATGCTCAAGGGACTAAATTATTTCCTCCTTCCAAGCTCTTGTACGAGGCTCAACAATACAAAACACAAGTGTATTGGGAATGTCCTTGAGTCGTGCTTCAGTGAAAGGAAACAGTGATAATTACTGAATATTTACTCAGCCTTGACCAGCAGAATTGTTTGCCTTGCTATGATTCAATGCTGTTTGATACTCGATTTTCTCAGCTTATTTCTATTTAATTTTATATCATAAAGCATTGCTTGTCACTGCACTGAGATTTAAAGAAAACAGATTTCGTCCATGTTCCAAGATTTAATGATGGCGTTAAGATAGACTTCTCCTTCCAATAAAAAATAGTTTTTCCCCATCCCCTCCCCTTTTCATCTATTCCTCACTCTGGCCTCTTACCTCTTCTCCTCACCTGCCAATCACCTCACCCTGGTGCCCCTCCTCCTTCCATTTTTCTGATGATCCATTTTCCTCTCCTATCTTCTCAAACCCTTTACCCTTCCCACCCACCTGACTTCACCTGTCACCTTCTAGCTGGTCCCCTTCTACCTCCCACACCTTTTTATTCTGGTGTCTTCCCCCATTTCAGTCCTGATGAAGAGTCCCAGCCCGGAACGTGGACAATTTATTCATTCCATAGATGCTGCCTGACCTCCTGAGTTCCTCCAACATTTTGTGTGTGTTGCTCTGGATTTCCAGCATTTACAGATTTTCACATGTTTAAGATTTAATCATGTTCCTTGGTGGTACAAATTCATGAACATTGGATAAAGATTGGGTAGACTTTGTTCAGCTGAGAGCCTGCTGATTCCTATCGATGCCGTTTTCTTAAAAGAGCTGTCTTTCTGAATATTTAATTGTTATTAAATATTCTACTCTCTCTTTCTCCCCACTTTTACCCAGAGTCGATAAAATTTCCCTTAAAACTTTTTCCTTTTTGAAACCGATAGTTTATTCCATAAGAGATAGGAGCAGAATTAGTTCCGCTCTGTTTGAAAGGGATGGGCTGAGCCCTCTGGTCCTCAAATCGCCCATATTGGAAACATCCTCTCTGCATCCACTCTGTCTAGGTCTTTTGATATTCACCAGGTTTCAAAGAGAACTCCCCCCCCCCGCCAACCTGCATTTTTCTAAACTCCAGGGAGTACAGGCCCTTGGAGCACTGCAAGTCACAAGCACCCAACTACAAAAGGCACTCTTTCCCTCCTGCCAGTCATTCAATCTTCTGTCCATGCTAGTACCATTCCAAAATTCAGAAGTTCAAAGTGAATGTTATTATCAAAGTACACATATATCTGTCACCATATACAACCCTGATTCGTTTTCTTGTGGGCATACTCAATAAATCTATAGAATAATAACCATAACAGAATCAATGAAAGACCACCAGACTAGGACATTCAGCCAGAGTGCAGAAGACCACAAACAGTGCAAATGCAAAAAGAAGAAACATTAATAATAAATAAATAAACAATAAATATCTAGAACATGACGAAGAGTCCTTGAAAGTGAGTCTGTTGGTTATGGGAACATCTCAAAGATTGGGGCAAGTGAAGTTATCTCCTTTGGTTCAAGAGCCTAATGGTTGAGAGGTAGTGACTGTTCCTGAACCTGGTGGTATAGGTCTTGAGGCTCTGGTACCTCCTTCCCAATGGCAGCAGTGAGAAGAGAGTATAACCTGGGTGGTGGGGCTTCCTGAAGGTGGATGCTGCTTTCCTGCAACAGCGTTCATGGTAATTGCATATAAATTTTCATGTTGCCTCTGTCTTGCTGGTGCTTATATCAATGGTTACCATACAGCATGTTGTGTATGGTACCCCATACATGATGTTTAAAGCATCTTTCAGATCTTCCCCTCTGACCCCAGACCTTGAGACTGTGTCTTTTCCACTTTCTGGAGTTTACTGGTCAGAAACTTCCAGAAGCCAGCTGAGATCAGCCCAGTGTTTAAGTTTTGACATTCCTTGATTGGTTTCTACTTTGAAATGTTGCCTAACTTCACTTCTAAAACTTGACTGAGAGCTCTCCAATACTTCCAGTGGCTTGGAAGACCCTAGGCTCTGGCTATTTTTTTAGAGATATAGTGCAGAACAGACCCTTCTGGCCCAATGAGCCACACGGCCCATCAACCCACCTATTTAACACTAACCCAAGGGTTCCCAGCGCTTTTTTATTTCCAGGAACACCTACTATAAACTGAGGGGTCCGTGGACCCCAGAGTGGGACGAGCTCAATCACAGGACAACTTACAGTGACCAATTACCCCAGTAACAGACATCCCACCTTTCCCAGAACTTCTGGAGTCTCCCGCATATTAATAGTGGCTCCCTGGATGCCCGCAAATTATATATAATGTCACGGAAATCAATTTTTTTGAGAGCGAGCGAGAGAGCACGCGAGAGAAAGCACGAGAGCGACCACGAGAGAGAGCGAGAGAGAAGGAGGGAGAGAGCGAGCGAGAGAGCGACCACGAGAGAGAAAGCGTGAGAGCGACCACGAGAGAGAAGGAGGGAGAGAGAGGGAGAGAGTGCAAGAGCAAGCAAGCGAGCGAGAGAGAGCAAGTGAGAGTGCATGAACGAGAGAGAAAGAGCGAGAGAGAGCGCGAGCAACCACGAGAGAGCGAGCGAGAGCACGCCGTGGGGGAGTGTTCCAAAAAATGAAAATATAAAACGTACCTCACCCCAGACTACCCTAAAGTGTACCCCTGCCTAATAGGGATCAAAAATAATGACAGTGTTGCTCGCTGCACTGTTTGCAACAGTGACTTTTCTATTGCCCATGGTGGGTAAAGACTGTAAAAGACATGGTGAGGTGAGTTTAACAGGTGCCATTCGTTCATTAGCATAGCTAACATTATTTAAACTAGCTGGCCAGCTGCTAAGGAGCTACTCTATCGCAGACATCCCACCTCTCCCGGAAGTCTCCTGCAAATTGATGGTGCTACTTCCTTGAAATGAGTTTTTGCAGGGTGGGATGTCACATACATTTTTGGACTGGGAGGAAACCGGAAGCCCAAGGAAACCCATGCACTTCATGGGAAGAAAAACAAACTTCTTACAGGCAGCATCGGAATTGAACTCTGAATTCTTACACCCCAATCTGTAATTGACTGGCACTAACTGCTAGGCAACTGTATTTGATAAGGGTTTTGACGGTAGAAAGGAAACCACGATCCTTAAAGAAAGAGGACATTTGAATCTCCTCCATTTCCCACACTTCGGCCCTCACCCCATCCTCCCGCAACCACAACAGGGACAGAGTGTCCTTGTCCTTACCTACCACCCCACCAGCCTCTGGATCCAGCACATTATCCTCCGCAACTTCCGCCACCTTCAACAGGACCCCCACCACTAAGCACATCTTTCACTCTCCACCCCTCTCCGCTTTCCGCAGGGATCGGTCCCTCCGCGACTCCCTTATCCGCACATCCATCCCCACAGATCTCCCACCCGGCACTTATCCCTGTAAGTGTAAGTGCTACACCTGTCCCTATACCTCCTCTCTTGCCACTATTCAGGGCCTCAAACAGTCCTTCCAGGTGAGGCAACACTTCACTTGTGAGTCTGTTGGGGTCATCTATTGCATCCGGTGTTCCCGGTGCGGCCTCCTCTACATCGGTGAAACCTGACGCAGATTGGGGGACCGCTTCGTCGAGCACGTCCACTCCGTCCACCACAACAGGCAGGATCTCCCGGTAGCCACGCTCTTCAACTCTGCTTCCTATTCCCATTCAGATATGTCCATACATGACCTCCTCTACTGCCATGATGAGGCTAAACTCAGGTTGGAGGAATATGAGTTGAACTCATATACCGTCTAGGTAGTCTCCAGCCCCTTGGTATGAACATAGAATTCTCCAACTTCCGGTAATTCCCTCCCCCTCCCTTCCCCTATCCCTATGTCACTCTGCCCCCTCCCCCAGCTGCCTATCACCTCCCTCATGGTTCCGCCTCCTTCTACTACCCATTGTTTTCCTGCCTATGACATCCCTGCTTCCCCTCCCCCACCCCTTTGTCTTCCAAATTACTGGTTTTTCAGATGAAACTACGAGCCTTCTTCCAACCCTCCCCCACCTTCTTTCTTCAGTCCTGATAAGGGGTTCTGGCCCAAAACATCGACTCATCATTTCCACTGATGCTGCCCGACCTGCTGAGTTTTTCCAGCGTATTGTGAGTGAGGCAACTGTATTCATCTGTATTCAACTTGATGGTTAACCTCAGCACTTGTAGCTGCTAGCCACTCACCTCTGTTAAGAAGCATGTATGTGCTGTCATCACAGAACACAGAACACTACACAACAGCGCAGGCCCCTTCAGCCAAGGAAGTTGTGCTGACCTTTAACCTACTGTAAGGATGCTGTGCTGACCTTTAACCTACGGTAAGATCAATCTAACGCTTCCCTCCCACATATCCCTCCATTTTTCTTTCATCTATGTTTAACAGTCTTTAATATGTCTGCCTCTACACCACCCCGGCAGCATGTTCCACGCACCCAACAATCTTTGTGTAAACAACCTTCTGACATCCCCTATACTTTTCAAAGTTCAAGGTAACTTTATTATCAAAGTAGATATAAGTCACCATATACAATCCTGAGATTCATTTTCTTGTGGGCAAACCCAAATTCTATGAACAGAATTTTTGAAAGACCGCCCAACTAGAATGTTCTACTAGAGTGCAGAAGACAAGCTGTGCAAATACAAAAAGAGAAACAATCATAAATAAATAAGCAATAAATATCAAGAACATGGGATGAAGACTCCTCGAAGGTGGGAACTTTTCAATTATGGGGCAAGTGAAGTTATCCCCTTTGGTTCAAGAGCCTGATGGGTAATAACTGTTCCTGAACCTGGTGTTGAGAGTCCTGAGGCTCTTGTAGCTTCTTCCTTATAGCAACACCAAAAAGAGAGCATGACCTAGGTGGTGGGGATCTCTGGTGATGGATGCTCCTTTCCTGAGACGGTGTTTCATGTAAATGTACAAATGGGAGAACCGTTTACCAAAGCACCACGTGCAAAATGCTGGAGGAACTCAGCAGGTCAGGCAGCATCTATGGAAATGAATAAGCAGTCGATGTTTTGTGCTGAGACCCTTCATCTGGACTGAGAAGGAAAGGGGAAGACACCAGAATAAAAAGGTAAGAGGATGGGAAGGAGGCTAGCTGGAAAGTGATAGGTGAAGCCAGGTGGGTGGGAAAGTAAAGGGCTAGAGAGGAGAGTGGACCATAGGAGATAGGGAAGGAGGAAGGGACCCAGGGAGAGGTAACAGGCAGGTAAGAAAAGGTGAAAGGCTAGAGTGTGGAACAGAGGAAGAGGAGAGGGGAGGGAGGATTTTTTTTACCAGAAGGAGAAATTGATATTCATGCTATCAGATTTGAGGCTTCCCAGACAGAATATAAGGTGTTGCTTCTTCACCCTGAAGGTGACCTCTCTTGGCTCAGGAGGAGGCCATGGACCCGTGGCCACGGGGATGGGAGTTGGAATTAAAATGTTTGGCCAGAAGCAAGTTCTTGTGGCGAATGGAGTGGAGATGCTTGACCAATCACCTGAAAATTATGCCCTCTTGTATTAGCCATTTTCGCCCTGATTAAAAGAAGCGCTGGCTGTCCTCTCTATCTATGCCTCTTATCATCTTGTACACCTCTATCAAGTCACCTTGATAGATAGATAGATGATGATGATGACGTCGACTCAGACCTGAGAGGCCAGCGTCGGGCATTTTCATGCCTTACAAGGCGCAGTTCGAAAGGCTGTGATGATAGATAGAGTCAACAGGTATCAGTTTTCAAAAGGACATACAGTACTCAAAAGTATCATGGATATACCAGAAATATTACAAGTCAGTTGTAGTTTTAAAATCTGGTTCAATACCAACAAAAGTCTTTTATTGGTCCCCAGTGTTGTACTATTTTTGAATGTAAGATCATACAGGATAAGTTATTCAATGGTAAACTGATCGAATGATACTCAACATAAACATGCCTCAAAAACATATCTGCCCTATATTCTGTTTCTAAGCATAAGTTCATTCAATGGAATTTATTAATCCAATAAATATTTGGTAAAGCAAAGAAATCTAGCTTTGGCCATGAGCCAATATTTGCCTGCAGCTGATGAGACTGAAATGCTAAGTGTCTATGATGAAGTATATTTTCCAGACGCGGTATTTCACCATTTTTGTTTACAAGGATTAAAAATTATATTTTAAAAACACCAACCTCTTCAGCTCTACAGAATGCCTCTCTGTCACGTGAACTTTAGCAGTCAGTAAAGGTCAGTGTTTTCAGAAATACTGTAGCTCAGACAGCTTAGAGCAGCTTAATCTGCAGACTAAATGGGCACAGGACTAATTCTGCTGAAAACATTGCAAAATAATTTTCCATTCCGTGTAAACCGCTGCTTCGCGGTTCGGCAGACGCAGACTAAATCACTGCAAGATACAAATTCTCAGTGGTGCAACACACGTGGTAGATGTTTGGAAAAATATCTGAAGGTTAGAAAATCCCAAAAGTTTCTTTTCATATACTTTTTAACTTTAGTAGCGCCGTGCAAATAAGGTTTGTAATCTTGCCCAGAGCTCACTTCCATATCCTCAGTTTGGTGATCACTCCATTTTACTGGCCACTCAGTTTTAAATGTAGACCAATCTAAGCCATCAGGGTAGTGGGGTAGAGATACTGCCAAACGGAAAGGAGGTGTAAGTCAAGCCAAGTCAAGTTTTTTGTCATTTGACAATATAAATGTATATCACCAAAGTGTATCGGTCTCTGCCATTTCTTTGGATTCATCAGCTGCGTGGAGAGGGGGAGCTTGCTACATGGGCATCGGCTTGCTCTCCGTATCGTACTGTCCTGGCTTGCATATCACCTAGAAGCTGGGACACAGCATCCGTGATGACCCTGACCAATGGAGGGCCTCAATGGGCCTCTTCTAAATAAACTAAAAAATTAAAACTTGAATAACTAATTTAATTAATTAATTTACAACTAGTATAAGATTCTCTTCTGTAGCATCACTCTTAAATTCATTTGTCTTAAGCCTCTGGTCACTGGGATGTAATTCCTACCTTCTATTCTCTCCACGAACCAACGATATTTTTGATACCCACCAAACTTTTATGAGGGCCTTTTCATGAACAATTTCTACCCCTCGACCATCAGGCTCTTGAATAAAAGGGGATAACTACACCCACTTGCCCTATCATTGTTTCCACAACCAATGATCTCACGTTAAGGACTCTTTATCTCATTATCTCGTGTTCTCATTATTTATTGCTGTTTATTTATAGTTGCATTTGCACAGTTTGTTGTTTTCTGCACTCTGGTTGATCTTTCATTGATCCTGTTAGTTACTTTGCTTTTCTGAGTATGCCACAGGAAAATGAATCTCAGGGTTATAAATGGTGACATACATGTACTCTGATAATAAAATTTACTTTACTGAATGTATAAGTAAATGAATTTAATTTTTCATACAGAGACTGATTAACCTGTGAAATTCTGTACCTTGAAGTATTCTGGAGGCCTGTTAAAATAAAAATTGACAGATATTCGGATATTAACGAATAGGGGAATGTGCAGGGAAATGTTTGGAGGTAGAAAATCATTATCTTAATGAATGACAGCATATAATCACAAAAGCAAAATGGCCTACGCTTGCTGCTTTTTCTTATGTTCTTAAGATACAAATCAGGCGCACTGCCATTTAAGGCGGCACAGTAGCCTAGCCGTGAGTGTATCGCTGACACAATGCCAGCTTCCCGGGGTTCAATTCTACAGCTATCTGTGTGAGGAATAGAATAGAACTCTATTGTCATTGGTCAAGACAACGAGATTGCAGTGCTGCTCCAGTCTGTGCAAAACAGATATTTACAATACATGCAGTATGGCTTAATTAAAAATAAGTAAATAAAAATTCCCATATTTTCCTTCAGACCATCTACTTCTTGTGTAAAGCAGAATTGCACAGAGAGGTGACCCAGGCATATAGAAGCCTTACTTTAAGGTGTAAAGAACATAAAGTATAGGAGTGGAATTAGACCAGCTGGCCTATCAAATCTGCTCCGCCATTTCATCATGGCTGATCCATTTTCCCTCTCAGCCCCAATCTCCTGCCTTCTCCTTGTATCCCTTCACGCCCTGACCAATCAAGAAGCTATCAACCTCTGCCTTAAATATACTCGATGACTTGGCCTTCTCAGCTGCCTGTGGGAATCAGTTCCACAGATTCACCATGCAACATGTGACTTTGATAGTCCATAACATTCTAATCCACTGGCAAGCCGGGGTGTAGCGTTATTCAGCTGCACAACAGCCCTCAGGAAGAAGCTGTTTTTCAGTCTAACTGCCTTTGCTAAGATATCTCTGTGAAAAGGAATAAAGAGCTAATGTTTTGGGCAAAGATACTTCATCAGCACTGTTTATTCCTCTCCATAAATGCTGCCTGACCTGTTGAGCTCCTCCGACATTTTGTGTGTATTGTTCTGGATTTCCAGGGTGGTGGGGTGGAGATATGTCTCTACCAACAGAGGTGTAAGGTGCTTCTTCCCTCCATTAGCCTGCAGTTCATCCTTGGGCAAGGTGTAGCACCTGCTTAGACCTCCTGATCAGGATCAGGTGAAGTCACTGGAGCTGGTGACAGATGGTCGTATGAGCAGCTGATGTACATCACAAGTCCAGGTTATGCAACTGCTGACACCAGGCAGACAGCCTCTGAAGTGTATGGATAATGGCTGGGGTCACCCCTCTTGTGAAGACACTGCCCAGAAGAAGGCAATGGCAAACCACTTCTGTAGAAAAAAATTTCCAGGAACAATCATAGTCATGGATAGAAAAAAGAATAACAATAACAGTGTGAAGGGGATCAGATTAAAAACAGATGGAAGACCATGATCACCCACGTCATATGACACAGCACATAACAATGATGGTGATGTCTCCTGTTTCCAGCATCTGCAGAATCTCTTGTTTATATGGTTGTCATTTATGGGTTTGTTTTAATTTTCAGATTTAGATGTTATCAGACCTTTTAAAAGTGGGAACATTTTCTCTCTCTCTCTGTCTCTCCATAATTTACTGCTCTGTAATTTGTTTTTTCCCCTACTCATCATTTTTTGCATTTAAATTGGCTCCACAACAGTTAAGTTATATTTCTCTCAGATCTCACTGACTCTGACTTAATTGCAATTTATTCTGAGACGGGGAATATAATTCACTGGATACTATCGACTTTAAGCTCCAGTTCATTAACTACCTGTTCTTTTCTCCAGCATACTTTCATTTGTGTACACCATAACATGTACCATTTAAGGAGCAATTTATTTAAACCTTTACTACTACACCCCACATCAATTTGTCACATCAGACAGCAATCTTGCCGTTTCCTTTAGCGTTTGTTTGTTTTACAATGCTCAACCCAGCACAAGCAGAACTCATGCAAGCAGCCAGCCGGATTCAAACCTGGGACCTCTCATGCAGTTGTCACTACACCACCAGCACAGACTATTTAAACTTTTGCTGGGTGCCATCTACCTAAGTGATAGAACTTAGAACTTCACAGCACAGTGTAGATCCTTCATCCCATGATGTTGTGCTGACCTTTTAGCCTACTCTTAAATCAGTCTAACCCTGGGGTCCATGAACCCCTTGTTTAATGGTATTGGTCCATGGCATTATACAGGATGGGAACCCCTGATGGTAACCCTTCCCTCCTACATAGCCCTCCATTTTTCTATCATCTATATGCCTATCAAAGATTCAGAGCACATTTGTAATCAAAGTATGTATGCAGTATGCAACCCTGAAATTCGTCTTCCCCACTGACAGCTGCGAAACAAAATCATGGAACGAACCCCGCCCCCCATTAACATCAAACATTAACCCCCCTCCCCCCATGCAAAGACAACAACCAAAAAAATTAGCAAAAAACACGGAATATGAAGCTCAAAATCAAAAGGAATATTTCAGTGTAGTTCAGCGTGGTGTTTATTATCTGCAGGCCGCCCTGATTCAAACATTGCCCGAAAGTAGTAACAAAAAAGAGTAGCCTGAACTAGAACACACCATAACCCTCAATCAGAGTACAGATCTACAATCCACATCGACTAAACCTTGCTCCGGTACCATGTGCCAACAGCATCAAGTGAAAGAGAGATCACTCGAGCGAGAGTCCACCAGAGGCAAATTCCTTCTCTGGCAGTAGCAAGTGAGAGGCTGGTAGATGCTGCTAAACACATGCTCGCCTCTAACCTGCCTCGGTGCTTTAATCAGCGAGAGATGGAATGGTTCACAGTCTCCTGGCTTCACACTTTGGTTGCAGCCTTGTGGAAGACTCTTGGAGATAGCAGAATGCCAGATTGCCCGATTGGCCCAAAGTCATGCCGCCACAAAGTAGATAGTAGGCTCTAACATTAGTAGAGTCATTTCTGACATAAAAAGATGTAAAAGAAGTGAAAGGAGTTGCTTTGTGGCCCGTTTGAGGATGTCGACTTTGGTAGCATTGTTTATTGGTGCCATCTCCTTTTCAAAGAGTGTCTTAAATATCCCTAATGTATCTTCGTCTGCCATTTCCCTGTCAGGGTGTTCCATGCACACACAACTCTGTAAAAATGTTTTAAAATGCCCTTAATATATGAGTCAGAAAGAATCCCATTTCTCCTGTCAAATCTCTTTCGGGACATATCAAGAGTTTTACCCAAACATACTTTTGATCAACAGCTTGGAAAATTAGCATCGGTTGTTCCATTCGGCATTCTCCACTATTGGCTAGATTGATTCTGATAAGGAATCTTCTGCAACACACACAAAATGCTGGAGGAATTCAGCAGGTCAGACAGCATCTATGGAAATGAATAGATAGTCAACATTTTGGGCCAAGACTGAGAAAGAAAGGGAAGGTGCCAGAATAAAAAAGTTTGGTGAGGAGGCTAGCTGGGTGATAGGTGAAGTCAGGTGGGTGGGAAAGGTCATGAGCTGGAGAAGAAAGAATCTGATAGGGGAGGAGAGTGGCCCATAGGAGAAAGGGAAGGAAGAGGGGACACGAGGTGAGAAGAGGTAAAAGGTTAGAGTGAGGAATTGCGGAAGGAGGTGGGTGGAAGAATTTGTTAACCAGAAGGAAAAATCAGGTTGGAGGCTACCCAGAGAGAATATAAGGTAAAGGGTGGCCTCATCTTGGCAATTAGATACTGTTAAAGTAGGGCCACAGTCAGTCCACATGGGCAGCAATGTCTCTGGTCCCATTACATTGAGCACAGGTGATCCCCATGCTCACACTGCTGACACATGACTCAAACCGTGCAGGATCCAGCTCAAACCGTGTCATCGAGTTTGCAGATGACACAGCAGTGTTTGACCTTATCAAGATTAATGACAAGATGGAATATGGAGAGGAAGTGGAGCGGCTGGTGGATTGGTGTGAGAAGAACACAGGCCTGAACATAGAGAAGACAAAGGAAATTGTTGTGGACTTCAGGAAGGTGCAGACATCCCCCCCCCCTCGCGAATACACGGCTCCTTCATAGAGAGAGTTAATTGCACCAAGTTCCTGGGAGTTCACATCACGATGATCTCACCTGGTCCCTTGACAACATTTCTCTGAACAAGAAGGCACAGCAGCACATCCACTTCCTAGGAAGATTGAGGCAAGCAAGGCTCCCACCCCTTCCTCCATCTTAACTGCATTTTACAGGAGCACAGTTGAGAGTGTCCTGACAAGTTGCATCTCCATCTGGTCTGGGAGCAGCCGAAGCATCAGACCGGAAGTCCCTACAAAGGCCTGTGAGAATGGCCGAGAGGAACATAGGGGTTTCCCTACCGTCCATCGGGGACATTTATCAGGAGTGCTGCATACACAGGGCCCTTAGTGTTATTAAGGATTCCACCCATCCACCCAGCATCTTCTTTGACTTTCTACCATCAGGCAGGAGACTCCGATGCAGAAAGACCAGAACGGTCAGGATGAGAAACAATTTCTTCCTCCAGGCCATTAGGTTTCTGAACTCCCTGCTGCATTGTATTTGTAAGTGTCACGAGTTAATCTATTCTGTACGTTCCAATGTTTAAAATTAATACACTTTATTTTGTTATTATGTGTAATTCATCTGTAGGTTTTATCCATACCTTCATAAGTTATTGAGTGTTATGTGTACTGCTGTGCTTTACACCCTGGTTCAAAGAAACATCTCGTTTCTATATACATTATATAGATGTGTGTAATTAAATGACAATAAACTTGACTTGACAAGAGGAGGCCATGGACTGACACATCGGAACGGGAATGGGAATCAGAATTAAAATGTTTGGCCACTGAGCAGATAGTGTGGAGGTGTTCGATGAAGCAGTCTCCCAGTTTACGACAGGTCTCACCAATGTAGAGGAGGCTGCATCGGGTGCACCAGTACACAGTAGATGACCCCAGCAGATTTGCAGGTGAAGTGTTGCCTCACCTGGTTGTGGGTATGTATTTACCAGACAGCCAGGGATAGCTCACTGACTTGGATTACGTTATACCCACTGAGAGAGCCTCACATGAACCTGAAAAATCATCTCCATCCTTTGTAGTCCAGACCCTCAATAAGATTTGAGCTTGTATTCTTAAATGAGTGTGCTGCTTATGAAACCTTGGCAAGTACTGAGATTTCAGGAGACAAGTCTTCATAATTACATCCTTACTTAAGGTGGAGCCACAGATGGTGTAAAGCTATTAGCATGACAGAATAAATTTTCAGGATTTGGTATTATAAACTTGAGAAAACGACACACAGTGTCCCCTGAATGAATGTCAAAGACAATCTCTTCAACCACTGTTCTGTCCAATGAACTTACTATGCACTGGGTAAAGTTAAAATGTCAGATTTAATTTTCTTTGAAAGAGTACAGAGAAAATTTACAAGGATGTTGCTGGGTCTGGAGGACCTGAGTTATAAGGAAAGATTGAATAGATTAGGACTTTATTCCTTGGAACGTAGAAAATTGAGGGGAGAATTGATAAAGGTATACAAAATTATGAGGGGAATAGACAGGGTAAATGCAAGCAGGCTTTTTCCACTGAGGTTGGGTGGGACTACAACTAGATGTCATGGGTTAAGGGTGAAAGGTGAAAAGTTTAAAGAGGACATGAGGGCAATTTCTTCACTCAGAGGGTGGTAAGAGTGTGGAATGAGCAAGTGGTGCATGCGAGCTCGATTTCAATGTTTAGGAGAAATTTGATCGGTACATGGATAGTAGGGGTATGGAGGACTATGGTCCTGGTGCAGGTCAATGGAGGTAGGCAGTTTAAATGGTTCAGCACAGACTAGATGGGCCAAAGGGCCAGCTTATATGCTATACTTTTCTATGATTCAAAATTCATTGTCAACATACATATATATCACCACATACTACCTTGAGGTTCATTTTCTTGCAGGCATTCACAGTTTAACAGGAAATAGATAAAATCAGTGAAAAACTACACACAGACTGACAACAAGTGTGCAAAAGGCGGCAAACTGCAACTACAACAATTTCTATTAATTAGTTGATTAATTATTTAATTAATACTGAGGGCATAGTTTTCAGTCTTTGAAAGTGAGTCCATAGATTATGGAATCATTTCAGAGTTGAGGTGAGTGAAGTTACCCACACTGGTTCAGGAGCCTGATGGTTGTGGGGTAATAACTGTTCCTGAACCTGGTGGTGTGGGACCTGAGGCTCATTGTGGTGAGTGAAGTTATCCACACCGGTTCAGGAGCCTGATGGTTGTGGGGTGATAACTGTTCCTGAACCTGGTGGTGTGGGACCTGAGGTTCCTGTACCTCCTGATGGCAGCAGCTAGAAGAGAGCATGTCCTGGATGGTGGAGGTCCTTGATAATGGATGCTGCTTTCTTTGGGGGTGGGGGGTGCTCCTTGTAGATATGCTCAGTGATGGGGAAGGCTTTACCTGTGATGGACTGGGCAAATCCACCACTTTTTGAAGACTTCTCCACTGAGCACCGGTGTTTCCATACCGGCCTTTGACAGAACCACCCTGTACATTAACAGAGCCATTGGCAAGCAGCAATTGTACCTCTGCCAGAGAAAGAAGATGAAACACTGAGCCTCCAAAGACTCTGTTTCTCAGGTAGAAATGATATTGTTGGGAATGGAAAAAAAGCTGACAAAAAAGATGACACAAAATTAACTAGATCCTTCTGGTTGGTGGCTGAACAAAGCGCTGAATAACCTGTACAGGAAATTAATAATGATGGTAGTGATGTGTGAAACTTTCCTAAACCTTACTGCTGATTCAACTGATAAACATTTTGTTTCCATGATTAAAAAGTGAGAAAAAAAAATTAACGTACTGAGTCACAGGAAATGGTTACAGAAAATAAAAGTTGTCAAGAATTGCTAGGTCTGCACTTGTGCTGACCAGCTCGCTACAGAGCAGAATCTGAATCAGATGGTTCAGTTTAATATCAAAGGAAGTATACAACATGCACCTGAAATTCTAACTCTTCACGGGCATCCACGAAAGAATGATAGAGACATCAGGACCCAAGCCCCCTCCCACCCCCCAAGCACAAGCAGCAGCATCAGCCCTTCTCCTTCTCCTCCCCCCACGTGCTCCAGCAGAGGCACCGACTCTCCACCATGCAAGCAAAAACAAAAGCTCCTCAAACAGATCTAGATCTAGAGTGCATCAAAAACTTCAGTCCACAAACCAGCACTTAGGTCAAGTTCTCTCTCACCAGTGAGGGAGAGAGAGGTCGCTCCTACCGCAACAAGAGTGGAAACCAGCTCCTCGCGGGTCCGGTTGCAATCTTCTCCAGGTTCCCCAACTCGGGGAAGAATTGCTCGATAGACAGGTTTGTTATCACTGACATACAGCGCTTTGAAAAAGTATTCAGCCTCCCGTTTTTACATTTTACTGTCTCATTTTCTATATTTAAAATACAGTATATTGAAGTAGGTATTTTTTTAGCAAATCTGCCAGCACAAGTGTGCATGCGAGCTCAATTTCAACACTGAACAGAAATTTGGATCAGTACATGGACGGTAGGAGTATAGGGGCTATGGTCCTGATGTAGCTCGATGGGAGTAGGCAGTTTAATTGGTTCAGCACAGACTAGATGGGCTGAAGGGTCTGTTTCTGTGCTGTACTTTACTATGACTCAAAGGTTCATTTAATATCAGAGAATGTATAAATAAACAAACTGAAATTCATACTTTTCACAGACATCTACGAAAGAAGAAACCCCATAGAATGATTGATAGAAACAACGAACCCCCAACACCCCGCCCTCCTCTGCACAAGCAACAGTAAAGGCATTGACCCTCACCCCTACTCACACCAGCAGAAGCACCGACCACACACCCCCCACCCACCCTACCAACCACCACCACCATGCAGCAACAGCAGAATGCCCCCAAAGAGACCCCGATCCAGAGTCCATTAAAACTACAGTCTACAAGCCAGCACTCCGGATCTCAACGGGTTGTCTCCCTCTCCATCGAGGAAGAGAGGTCACTCCTGCAACAAGTGCAGAGACATGCAACTTGTTGTTCCAATCTGCGTCGCTCCTCCAAGGCCCCTGTCTCAAGGACCAACAGGCACTCACTCTCTGTCAAATGAAAGAGAAGGTTTGCTTGAGTAAAGCGGTCTACCTCCGACAGCAGCTGAGAAATAGCAAACACACTGCCTATGACTAAAGCATTGTGTGTCATGTCAAATCAAAAAGAAAAATTCCAAAACTGCAAATTTTTCTACCCCCTTGTAAATACTACGCTAAATTTCCTCAGCTGCAATGTTGCACATTACCAACTCACACAATTTGTTGATGTAGAGAATTGGAGGATCACCTGTTTTCAATGAACTAATAAGAATAATTATCCCCTCTCTCTGCAATGTCCAACAGCACAGTAGATTTTCAACAGAACAAATGAAAATGAAGACATAAGAGCATTCAAGACAAGTCAGCAAAATGATAATAGAGAAGCACAACTCTGGGGAAAGATACAAGACCATCTCAAAGACACTGAGCATAGAGTCCAGTGGAAAAAGTGGTAATAATATGGGACCACAGCCACACTACCTAGGTCAGGCTGCCTCTCTTACGCTCAGTCGCTGGAGAAGAGTGGCACTTGTACGACAGGCTACTGTGATGCCAACAGTCACTCTAGGTGAGCTGCAGAAGTTAGTGGATGCAACTGGAGATAAAATTCATGGTTCCACAATCTCTAAGGCCTTGTACAAAAATGGTATTTATGAAAGAGTGGCAAGGAAAAAGCAAAGGATATCATTGCCTGTAAAGACTTTGCAAAGCATCTCTTGGAAGATACCGTAAAGATGTGGAAGAGCGTCTTGTGGTCAGATGGGACTAAAGTGGAACTTATTAGACATAAATCTAATACTGCACCATCTAGGTAATACCATTCTTACTGTAACGTACGATAGAGGTAGCATCATGCTATCTTTGGGGAGCGGTGTCTCAGAAAGGTAGAGTCCATTATTAAGGACACAGTCAGCGATTCAGGAACAGCTTCTTCCCCTCTGCCTTCCGATTCCTAAATGGACATTGAAGCTTTGGACACGACCTCACTTTTTTTTTAATATACAGTATTTCTGTTTTTGCACTTTTTAAAACCTATTCCATATACGTAATTGATTTACTTGTTTACTTATTATTATTTTTAATTTTATTTTTTTTCTCTCTGCTAGATTATGTATTGCATTGAACTGCTGCTAAGTTAACAAATTTCACGTCACATGCCAGTGATAATAAACCTGATTCTGATTCGGGGGATGCTTTTCAGTAGCAGGGACTGGAAATCCAGTCAGGAATGACAGGAAGATGATCATTAGATTACCATTTTAAGAAAAACACAATTTTTCTTGCAAAAGCAGCCTTTGGGATTCTTAATAAGAGAATGCCTGAGTTCGTGATCATCTTCTGTCCAGTGCAGAGACTGGTGTTGGAGGTAAGCTTTCAAACATGCTGAAGAAAATCTGCAGATGCTGGAAGTCCAAGACTCACACACAAAGTGCTGGAGTAACTCAGCAGGTCAGGCAGCACCTGTGGAAAAAACTAAACAGGCAACGTTTTGGGCCAAGATCCTTTTCCCGGGCTGGAAAGGAAGAGCAGTAGTCAGCGTAAGAAGGTGGCAGGAGGGGAGGAAGAAGTGCAAGGTGGCAGGGAAAACCAGGTGAGTGGGAGAGGAGTGAAGTAAAGAGCTGGGAAGTTGATTTGTGAAAGAGATAAAGGGCTGGAGGAGGAGGAATCTGATAGAAGAGACCATGAAAGAAAGGGAAGAGGGAGGAGCACCAGACAGAGATGATGGGGTAAAGAGATAAGGTGAGAGAGGGGAAAGGGAATGAGGAATGGTGAAGGGGGGGGTGTAATATATGTATATATCCCACATTGGTGGCATTGGAAAATAAGGGTGTTGTGCAAGGCCAAGCCTGGGTTTGCCAGTAACACAGCCATGTCATGGACATTCTCAGTTGAACTGAGACAAGAGAGATTCTGCAGATGCTGGAACTATGGAGCAATATATACAGTACTGTGCAAAAGTCTTCAGCACATATATATAGCTAGAATGCCTTAGATTTTTGCACAGTACTGTATTTGTCAGCATGGACTGGAGAGCGAGTTTGAAAATGTTGGGAATAGTGAGGGTGGAGTGCCGCTAGTGGGACAGGTGACAGAGAAGGGGTGCCGGGGGGTGGGGGGTGACAGTACGGTTGCAAACACAGCCAGCCTTGAGACACCAGGCAAGACCATTTGATTCTGAACAATTGGTTTATTGGTCCTTACAGATTGTCACTCTGGTGCTTCCCACTTCCTCCCCTCTCTCTGCCTCTTTCCACTCTCAGTCCACAATAGAGACCTTAAGCAGAATCAGGTTTATCATCACTTCTTTTGCAGAAGCAGTACAATGCAGTACATAAAATTACCACAGTGCAAAAGTCTCCCTAGCTATATATACAGTGGCATGCAAAAGTTTGGGCACCCCTGATCAAAATTTCTGTTACTGTGAATAGCTAAGTGAATAGAAGATGAACTGATCTCCAAAAGTCATAAAGTTAAAGATGAAACATTCTTTTCAACATTTTAAGCAAGATTAGTATATTATTTTTGTTTGTACAATCTTAGAGTGAAAAAAAGGAAAGGAGCACCATGCAAAAGTTTGGGCACCGAAGAGACTTGAGCTCTCAGATAACTTTTACCAAGGTCTCAGACCTTAATTAGCTTGTTAGGGCTATGGCTTGTTCACAGTCATCGTTAGGAAAGGCCAGGTGATGCAAATTTCAAAGCTTTATAAATACCCTGACTCCTCAAACCTTGTCCCAACAATCAGCAGCCATGAGCTCCTCTAAGCAGCTGCCTAGCACTCTGAAAATTAAAATGAATGATGCCCACAAAGCAGGAGAAGGTTATAAAGCGTTTTCAGGTAGCTGTTTCCTCAGTTCGTAATGTAATTAAGAAATGGCAGTTAACGGGAACGGTGGAGGTCAAGTTGAGGTCTGGAAGACCAAGAAAACTTTCCAAGAGAACTGCTCATAGGATTGCTAGAAAGGCAAATGAAAACCCGTTTGACTGCAAAAGACCTTCAGGAAGATTTAGCAGACTCTGGAGTGGTGGTGCACTGTTCTACTGTGCAGCGACACCTGCACAAATATGACCTTCATGGAACAGTCATCAGAAGAAAACCTTTCCTGCGTCCTCACCACAAAATTCAGCGTCAGAAGTTTGCAAAGGAACATCTAAGCAAACCTGATGCATTTTGGAAACAAGTCCTGTGGACTGATAAAATTAAAATAGAACTTTTTGGCCGCAATGAGCAAAGATATGTTTGGAGAAAAAAGGGGGCAGTTCTTTTCATGAAAAGAACACCTCTCCAACTGTTAAGCATGGGGGTGGATCAATCATGCTTTGGGCTTGTGTTGCAGCCAGTGGCATGAGGAACATTTCACTGGTAGAGGGAAGAATGAATTCAATTAAATACCAGCAAATTCTGGAAGCAACATCACACCGTCTGTAAAAAAGCTGAAGATGAAAAGAGGATGGCTTCTACAACAGGATAATGATCCTAAAGACACCTCAAAATCCACAATGGACTATCTCAAGAGGCGTAAGCTGAAGGTTTTGCCATGGCCCTCACAGTCCCCTGACTTAAACATCATCGAGAATCTATGGCAAGACCTCAAAAAATCATTTCATGCAAGACAGCCCAAGAAACTCACAGAACTAGAAGTCTTTTGCAAGGAAGAATGGGTGAAAATCCCCCAAACAAGAATTGAAAAACTCTTAGCTGGCTACAGAAAGCATTTACAAGTTGTGATACTTGCCAAAGGGGGTGTTACTAAGTACTGACCATGCAGGGTGCCCAAATTTTTGCTTTGGGCCCTTTTTGTTTTTTGGAATTTTGAAACTGTAAAAGATAGAAATAATAAGTAATCTTGCTTAAAATATTAAAGAAATGTGTCATCTTTAACTTTATGCCTTTTAGAAATCAGGCCATCTTTTACTCGCTTAGCTATTCACAGTAACATTGACCGGGGTGCCCAAACTTTTACATGCCACTGTATGTGCCTAAGACTTTTCCATAGACAGCCATGAAACAAAGAAACCCATGGACCCCGTTCAAAGAAAAACTTCAAACCCCCACCGCACAAAAAAGCAAATTACACAAATGGCAAAAAAAACAAGCAAAATACACAGAATATAAAACAACATCCCACAAAGTCATCGGGAGAATCCAAGGACATTCAGTTCAGTGCAATCTCGCACTGTGTTATTCGTTATCTACAGTCTGCCCCAATCAAAATGCACAAAATAGCAACAGAAAAAGGAGAGACTGGAATCCAGAAACACATTGTAACGTGAACTACAGAGTCCAATCCACAAACAATGCCGATTAAACCTTGCCCAAGGCCAAGGATTCCAGCATGATCTAGTGAAAGGAGAGAGAAACCATTCAAATGCAGACACCTTCCTGCAGGAGCAACAGGTGGTTAAGGCTCATTTTTGTTATCCAGGAATAGAAAATAAATGTGAGGTCAAGATACAACCATAAAGAACATTGTTTAGGCTGAATTCTGGTCACCACACTATAGGAAGGGAATGATTGCACTGGAAAGGATGCAAAGGTGATTCACTGAGATGCACCTGCCCAGGATGGAGCACTTTGGTGGTGAAGAGGGACCGGGTAGTCTGGATTTGCTTTTCTTCAAGTCTGAGGGATGCCTGATAGAAGTTGACAAATTATGAGTTCAAAGCTGAAAGTACATTTATTAGCGAAGTATGTATGCATTACACAGCCTTGATGTTTGTCTCCTTACAGGCAGCCACATAACAATTCTCAACCTCAGTGCAGGAAGGGCACAGTGAACATCACAGAGCAGCGAGCTGAACCGTCCCAAGCCTCGCCTCGCCTCTGGTCCTGACACCCTGCCTTTTAAATCCATCTGGGCTGGCATTTCAGTCGTCCAAATAGCAGGTCATTCTTCAGTCTAAGACACAGGCCCTGTCACATCAATATGCTCTGGGCCTGGACCCCGTCATCACGTTCTGGCCTGTACCAGAAATCAGCCTGGTGCTTAGATCAATTAAACCTTGTTTGGTTTGAGTGGACGGGCTCCAAAACTCCTCCACTTCACACACCCCAACTCCACCCTGACGATCACCACCTCATTCTGACCACTTTTCTTTGAACATGTCTGGACCTTCAGTCGCCTCTTGATTGTTTGTGATGATTGTTCTCCATAATTTTTTCAGAGAAAGTGTTATTAATGAAGTATTTGGCTGAGAGGCTCGATTAGGATCAATGTTGAGAAATTGTCGAACCCCTGCTATAGAAAATTCTTGATGGTTGGTGTGAGGTGATGGGCCTAGTTCCATGTTTCATGTCTCTTTGTGCAATTCTACATAAGTACACTCAGTGACACCTTTATGAGGTACAGGAGGCACTGACTGTAAATGCAAACAAGTAAAAGCTAAGTGGGTCTCATCTGTGACAAGGTATGGGAAGAAAGGGTGGAGTAGATAGAGGTCTCATCAGCTGTGGTTGGCAGCTCATCTCAGAAAAGGAAAGCTCTCTGCTTTGAGAGTAAACACCCAGGGGAAAAGTACAGAGCTGGAGTCCCTAAGGCAGTCCTACATCGAGTTCAGCACTAACCAGCAACTCCTGCAACGCTGCTGGTACCAAACTAAATTGATCTCTGCCATTCATCAGCTGCATGGAGAGGGGGAGCCTGCTGCAAGGGCAACAGCTTGCTCTCCACGTTGTACTGCCCTGGCTTGAGTATCAGCTAACAACAAACGCTAGGACGCAACATCTATGATCAATTCCGACCAACGGAGGGCTCGCTACATTTCATTGTCACCTCCAGTTCAATATATGGTAACTGATTTCATTTCATACTGTGAAATGCTGCAGATGAAACCCATTTAGGTTTTGCTTGTTTGCATTATTAGGTACCTCCTGTGCCTCATAAAGTGGGCACTGAGGGCATTCTAAATGGCTGCTCAAATCATCCCGTCTGGCACCAACAATCTTTCTGTGGTCAGAGTCAGTTAGCTCACATTTCTTCCCCATTCTGATGTGTGGTCTGAACATCACCAGAACCTCTTGTATGCATTGAGTTGCCACCACATGATTGGCTGATTAGGTATCTGCATAAAGAGTAGGTGTAGCTAATATAGTGGACACCTGTACATTATTTGCCTTTTTGTTGGCTTTGTGGAACAATCTATGTTCCGAACCTATTCTGGTATCTGTCCCCCACTTTTCCTTTGCTACATCGACGACTGCATTGGCGCTGCTTTCTGCGCGCATACTGAGCTCGTTGACTTTATTAACTTCGCCTCCAACTATCACCCTGCCCTCAAGTTTACCTGGTCCATTTCCAACACCTCCCTCCCCTTTCTAGATCTTTCTGTCTCTATCTCTGGAGACAGCTTATCTGCTGATGTCTACTATAAGCCTACTGACTCTCACAGCTTTCTGGACTATTCCTCTTCTCACCCTGTCTCTTCCAAAAATGCCATCCCCTTCTCGCAATTCCTCCGTCTCTGCCGCATCTGCTCTCAGGATGAGGCTTTTCATTCCAGGACGAGGGAGATGTCCTCCTTTTTTAAAGAAAGGGGCTTCCCTTCCTCCACCATCAACTCTGCTCTCAAACGCTTCTTCCCCCATTTCACGCACATCTGCTCTCACTCCATCCTCCCGCCACCCCACTAGGAATAGGGTTCCCCTGGTCCTCACCTACCACCCCACCAGCCTCCGGGTCCAACATATTATTCTCCGTAACTTCCGCCACCTCCAACGGGATCCCACCACTAAGCACATCTTTCCCTCTCCCCCCCCTCTGCTTTCCGCAAGGATCGCTCCCTATGCGACTCCCTTGTCCATTCATCCCCCCCATCCCTCCCCACCGATCTCCCTCCTGGCACTTATCCTTGTAAGCGGAACAAGTGCTACACATACCCTTACACTTCCTCCCTTACCACCATTCAGGGCCCCAGACAGTCCTTCCAGGTGAGGCAACGTTTCACCTGTGAGTCGGCTGGGGTGATATACTGCTTCCGGTGTTCCCGATGTGCCTTCTATATATTGGCGAGACCCAACGCAGACTGGGAGACCGTTTTGCTGAACGCCTACGCTCTCCGCCAGAGAAAGCAGGATCTCCCAGTGGCCAATCTCCCAATTCCACATCCCATTTCCATTCTGACATGTCTATCCACGGCCTCCTCTACTGTAAAGATGAAGCCACACTCAGGTTGGAGGAACAACACCTTATATTCCGTCTGGGTAGCCTCCAACCTGATGGCATGAACATTGACTTCTCTAACTTCTGCTAATGCCCCACCTCCCCCTCACCCCATCCGTTATTTATTTATATACACACATTCTTTCTCTCACTCTCCTTATTCTCCCTCTGTCCCTCTGACTATACCCCTTGCCCATCCCCCCCTCCCCCTTTTCCTTCTCCCTGGGCCTCCTGTCCCATGATCCTCTCGTATCCCTTTTGCCTATCACCTGTCTAGCTCTTGGCTCCATCCTTCCCCCTCCTGTCTTCTATCATTTTGGATCTCCCCCTCCCCCTCCCACGTTCAATCTCTTACTAGCTCTTCCTTCAGTTAGTCCTGACGAAGGGTCTCTGCCTGAAACGTCGACTGCACCTCTTCCTAGAGATGCTGCCTGGCCTGCTGCGTTCACCAGCAACTTTGATGTGTGTTACCTGTACATTATTTGTCAGTTATGTCTGCATCTTATGGTGGCCACAGATGGCTGATGAGGCCAGGTCATTGGGTGTATTTAAAGTGGAGGTTGATAGGTTCTTGATTAGTCAGGGCATCAATGGTTACAAGGAGAATGCAGAAGAATGAGAAAGAGGGGAATCAGAATCAGGTTTAACATAACCAGCATATGTCTTGAAATTTGTTCTCTTTGCAGCAATAGATAATACTTTAAAAAACATGAATTACATTAAGTATATGTATTAAATAGTTAAATGAAGTAAGTAGTGCAAAATCTAAAATATGAGAAATAGTGAGGTGGTGTTCATGGGTCCAATGTCCACTAGAAATCTGATGGCAGAGGGGAAGAAGCTGTTCCTGAATCGTTGAGTGTGTGCCTCACCTCTGATGGTAGCAGTGAGAAGAGTGCATAACTTGGGTGGTGAGAGTCCTTAATGATGGATGCCACCTTTTTGAGGCATCACTCCTTGAAGATGTCCTAGATGCTATGGAGGCTCATACCCGTGATGAAGCTGACTGTTTACAACTCTGCATGATGGAATGGGGGAGTGGAGTCAATGGGCTGAATGACCTAATTTGCTCTATTTCTTATGGTTCCTTCTGTAGAGGCAGATACATTGGTGAAATTTAAGCGATTTTTAGATAGGCACATGGATGAATGGAAAATGGAGGATTATTTGGGAGGGAAGAGTTATATTGCTCCTTATTCGTTTTTAGTTATTGATACAACATGGTAAAAGGCAATTCCACAACCCCACGCCAGCCAATCACACCCGTGTGACCATTAATCCACTAACCCATACATAGAAGAGTACCGCACAGGAACAGGCTATTCGACCCACAATGTTGTGCCAAACATAAGAAATAGGAGCAAGAGTAGGTTCTGCCATTCAATAAGATCATGGCTGATCTGACCATGGGCTCATCTCCACCTACCTGCCTTTTCCCCATAACCCTTAATTTCCCTACTATGTAAAAATTCTATCCAATCTATTTACTGAGGTACCTCAACTGTCTCACTGGGCAGAGAATTCCACAGATTCATCATTCTCTGGGAAAAGCAGTTCCTCCTCATCTCCATCCTAAATCTACTCCCCTGAATCTTGAGGCTATGTCCCTTAGTTCTAGTCTCACCTACCAGTGGAAACAACTTTCCTGCCTCTATCTTATCTGTCCCTTTCATAATTTTATATGTTTCTATAAGATCTCCTCTCATTCTTCCTGAGTCCCAGGTGACTCAGTCTCTCCTGATAGTCTAACCTCTTCATCTCTGGAATCAACCTAGTGAACCTCTTCTGCACCACCTCCAAAGCCAGTATATCCTTCTTCAAGTAAGGAGACCAGAACTGCATACAGGACTCCAGGTGCGGCCTCACCAGTACCCTGTATAGTTGCAACATAACCTCCCTGCTTTTAACTTCGAGCCCTTTAGCAATGAAGGCCAACATTCCATTTGCCTTCTTGATAGCCTGCTGCACCTGCAAACCAATCTTTTGTGATTCATACACAAACACTCCCAAGTCCCTCTGCACAGCAGCATGCTGCAATTTTTTACCATTTAAATAATAATCTGCTCTTTCATTTTTCCTTCCAAAGTGGATGACCTTGCATTTACCAACTTTGTACTCCATCTGCCAGACCCTTGCCCACCCACTTAACCTATCTATATCTCTCTGCAGACTCTCTGTATCTTCTGCATAATTTGCTTTTCCACTCAACTTAGTATCATCAGCAAACTTAGGTGCATTACACTCGGTCGCCTCTTCCAGATCATTAATGTATATCGTGAACAATTGCGGGCCCAGCACCAACCCCTGCAGCACACTGCTCAACCAGAGTAACACCCACGTATCCAAACTCTCTGCTTTCTATTAGTTAACCAATCCTCTATTCATGCTAATACATCTCCCCCAACTCTATGCATCCTTATCTTATGGATAAGTCTTTCATGAGGCACCTTATCAAACACTTTCTGGAAATCCAAGTAAATAATGTCTATCTGTTCCCCTCTATCCACTGCACTCGTTATATCCTCGAACTCTGGAAAGTTTGTCAAACAGGACCTGCCCTTGCTGAATCCATGCTGCATTTACCTGATGGATCCATTTCTTTCTTTCTTTCTTTTTTAAATCTTTTTATTGAATAAGTATACAAAAAGATAAGCCATATAGGCACTAATACACTGTTAGAATATAATAACCATTTCTTTCCAGATGCCTCACTAGTTCTTCTTTAATGACAGCTTCAAGCATTTTTCCAACTAGCTAAGAAGCAAATCAAAACACCAAAAAAACTAGGCAACACACACAAAATGCTGGAGGAACTCAACAAGCCATGCAGCATCTATGGAAAAGAGTTTCAGGCTGAGACCCTTCAACAGGGCATAAGAAAAAAGAGAGAGATGAGTCAGAGTTATACGGTGGGAGGAGGGGACCCAAAAACTAATCCCTCCTACCCACCCAATGTCCATATCCCTCCACCCACACAATGTCCATATCCCTCCTACCCACACAATGTCCATATCCCTCCTATCCACACAATGTCTATATCCCTCCACCCACACAATGTCCATATCCCTCCTATCCACACAATGTCCATATCCCTCCACCCACACAATGTCCAAATCCCTCCTATCCACACAGTGTCCATATCCCTCCTATCCACACAGTGTCCATATCCCTCCACCCCACACAATGTCCATATCCCTCCTACCCACACAATGTCCATATCCCTCCTATCCACACAATGTCTATATCCCTCCTACCCACACAATGTCCATATCCCTCCTATCCACACAATGTCCATATCCCTCCACCCCACACAATGTCCATATCCCTCCTACCCACACAATGTCCATATCCCTCTGTTTTCCTTATATCCATTCGCCTATCCAAATGTCTCTTAAAATAAAAGATGAGAGCGGATATGGGATCACTATAAAATGAGGTCAGAGAAATAATAATGGGGACAAGGAGATGGCAGATGAACTAAATGAGTATTTTGCATCAGTTTTAACTGTGGAAGACACTAGCAGTGTACCAGATGTTGAAGGGTCCGAGGGAAGAGAAGTGAGTGCAGTGACTATTACAAGGGAGAAGGTGCTCAAAAAGCTTAGAGTCATAAGGGTACGTAAGTCACCTGGACCAGATGAACTGCACTGTAGGGTTCTGAAAGAGGTAGTAGTAGAGATGGTAGAGGCATTAATAATGATCTTTCAAGAATCATTGGACTCTAATATGGTCCCAGAGGACTGGAAAATTTTAAATGCCACTACGCTCTTTAAGAAAGGAGGAAGGCAGCAGAAATCATAGACCAGTTAGCCTGACCTCAGTGGTTGGGAAAATGTTGGAATCAATTGTTAAGGTTGAGGTTCTGGAGTACTTGGTGACACAGGGCAAGATAAGACAAAGTTAGCATGGTTTTCTTAAGGGAAAATCTTGTCTGATGAACCTGTTGGAATTACTTGAGGAAATTACAAGTAGGCTAGATAAAGAGGATGTTGTACCCTCACATCCCCTTTGACCCTACCCTCTCTTACTTTCAATTCATTCCCTCAGGTATTAGGCATTTCAACAATGGGAAACAGATTCTCTCTAACCCAAAATGTCAAGTGTGAGTCTTCAGCCTCCTGTACCTCATCCCTGAAGGTAGTAATGAGAAGAGGGCATGCCTCAATGATGAGGGTCCTTAGTGATGGGTGCTGGCTGCTAGAGGCGCCACCTCCTGAAGATGATGGCGGGGAGGGTGGGGCTGGCTGAGCCTGCAGTGCTTTGCTCATTGGAGGTTCCACACGCGGAATGGCAAGAGGTTACCGCCATTTCCTTAGCTGCTCATTGGAGGTTCCACACGCGGGATGGCAAGAGGTTACCGCCATTTCCTTAGCTGCTCATTGGAGGTTCCACACACAGGATGGCAAGAGGTTACCGCCATTTCCTTAGCTGCTCATTGGAGGTTCCACACGCGGGATGGCAAGAGGTTACCGCCATTTCCTTAGCTGCTCATTGGAGGTTCCACACACAGGATGGCAAGAGGTTACCGCCATTTCCTTAGCTGCTCATTGGAGGTTCCACATGCGGAATGGCAAGAGGTTACCGCCATTTCCTTAGCTGCTCATTGGAGGTTCCACATGCGGAATGGCAAGAGGTTACCGCCATTTCCTTAGCTGCTCATCAATGTAAGAGCAAGTAAAATAAACTAACAAAGACCTTGTCCTTTTGTTCTCCCTATATACATACAACTCACCATAAGCTGGTCAGATAAGGGGGTCTCCTGATAAGAGTGAAAAAGTTCTGTTTGAGCTACACTGCCATAACACTTACGTACAAAGAAAATACAGAAATATAGGGCCATGTATACTACACATTGCTAAAAGTTTACAAACAGTTGGATATAGAAACACTGGAAGGTTCAAAATTAATTTATTATCCAAATATGTATATGTCACAAAATACTACCGAAGCACTCATTTCCCTACAGGCATTCACAGTAGAACAAAGTAGTACAATAGCATTAATGAAAAGCTACAAAGAAAGACTGAGAAACAAGTAATAATAGTAATAAATAAATAATATACATAAGATAGTCTGCAGCATACACAAATTCAGCAGGTCAGGCAGTGTCCGTGGAAGTGCATGAACAGTCAACATTTCAGACCAAGACCCTTCTTCAGGACTGAATCAATAATGTTGAGAACGTGAGTTGTGTCCTTGAAAGTGAATCCATAGGCTGTGTTCAGTAATCAAACTGCTGTACCTCCTGCCCGGTGGTAGTAGCGAAAAGAGGCCCTGTGGCCTTGTAGGTTGTGGAATCAATTCATAGCTAAGGTGAGTGAAGTTACCCACACTGGTTCAGGAGACTGATGGTTGTGGGGTAATAACTGTTCCTGAACCTGGTGGTGTGGGACCTGAGGCTCATTGTGGTGAGTGAAGTTATCCACACTGGTTCAGGAGCCTGATGGTTGTGGGGTAATAACTGTTCCTGAACCTGGTGGTCTGGGACCTATGGCTCCTGATGGGACCTACCTCCTTCCTGACTGGAAAAAGCAGGAAGAGAGCATGGCTTGGATGGTGGAGGCCCTTGATGATGAATGCTCGTTACTTTTTGCACAGTGCTTATCAATTGTTCTTTTCCCTGGCAGTCCTATTGAAGTTCCGGAATGTGAAGGCCCGCGATCCCTCACCTGACAGCTACGGAGATGATTCAGAACTGCTGCTGCAACTGAGGAGCGATGTGCTCGATTCGTTGGGCGTGAAGAGCGACCTGCTTGCAGATGAGTTCATCAGGTAAGTTGGATTTCCTGTGCTCTACCCAGAGGGTTAGTGCTCAAGTACAGTAGAAACCTTGACAAGGAAGAAGTATTTTTGTCCATTTTTCTGCATGTTTTTCCGATTGTCTCATGCTGGCTGTTATAGCATAGGTACCTCTTCTGTAGAGACGGATACACCATAGAACATCACAGCACTGTACAGACCCTTAGGCCCACAATGATGTGCAAAATGTTACCTGCTTCTCTCCCCTAAAGTGTCTTTCGTTTTCCGCCTTCAATCAAGAAGAGACCAGGTGCAGAACCCTCTGTCTGTATAATTCAAGGAAAGAGCAGACACAAAGAATGAACAATGATTTTAGAAATGAAAAGACCTGCAGTTCAGACCTAAAGGGACCCCAGTTTATCTCTCACCCCAACTGTAGTATGAGCTTCAAGTAAAGCCAGGGCAGGAGAGGGTCCAGAGAAGGTTTACAAGAATAATCCTGAGAACGAAAGGGTCAATGTATGAGGGAACGTCTGGTGGCTGAAGGCCTGTACATGCTGGAGTTTCAAAAATGAGATGGGGAGGGGATCTCATTGAAACTTACAAAATATTGAAAGGCCTAGACAGAATGGATGTGGAGAGGATGTTTCCAATAGTGGGAGAGTCCAGGACCAGAGGGCACAGTCTCAGACTAGAGGAACGGATCTTTAGAACAGAGATGAGGAGGAATTTCTTTAGCCAGAGGGTGGTGAATCTGTGGAATTCATCGCCACAGATGGCTGTGGAAGCCAAGACAAAGGTATAAATAAGGTGGTTCTTGATTAGTAAGGGCATCAAAGGGTACTTAATTTGTTTATTTATTGAGATACGGCACGGAATAGGATCTTCCAGCTCTTTGAGCCACGCCACCCAGCAATCCCTCGATCTAATCCTAGACTAATCATGGGACAATTACAATGACCAATTAACCTGTCAACCAATACGTCTTTGGACTGTGGGAAGAAACAGGAGCGCCCAGAGGAATCCCACGTGGTCTTGGGGAGAACATACAAACTCCTTATGCTTAGCGGCAGGAACCTACTCTAAGATAAATCTACCCTTCCCTCTTACATAGACCTCCATTTTTCTATCCATGTGCCTTTCTAAGAGTTCCTAAATGCTCCTAATGTATCTCCCTAACCCCTAGCAAGGTGTTCCATGCACTCGCGTTCTCTGTGTAAAAAGCGAACTATCTGTGACATCTCGTATACTTTCTCCAATCGCCTTTAAATTACGCCATTTCCACCCTGGGATAAAGTGTTTTGCTGTCCACTTGAACTATGCCTCATTATCATATACACTCTATCAAGTCACTTCTCATCTTCCTAAGCTCCAAAAGAAAAGCTTTAGCTCACTGAACCTCTCCTCATAAGACGCTCTCCAAGCTGGGCAGCAATCTGGTAAACCACCTCTGAGCAATCAGCAAGGACAAATGGAAGAGAAATCATATTTCAGATATGCACTCAGTGGCCATGTTATTAGGTGTAGGATGGAACCTGGTGTGGCCCATCCACTTCTGTGTGCTCAGTGATGCTCCTGCATAGCACTGTTGTCTGAGGCTTCCGTTGGTCAGGGTTGATCATGATATTGCGTCCTAGCTGTCTAGGTACTTAGGCCAGGGCAGTACAATATGGAGAGCAAGCAGTTGCCCATGCAGTAAGCTCCCCCTCTCCACGCATGTGATGAGCCCAAAGGAACAGCAGAGACCAAAACAGTTTGACACCAGCGGCGTCACACGAGTTGCCAGTCAGTGTTGAACTCAACGTAGGGCTGCCTTAGGGACTCCAGCTCCGGATTTTTCCCTCTAGGGTTTACTCCCTGAAGCCTTCCCCGTGAGTGAGTATAACCGTGAGGCACCAGAGGTTTGAGATCAAAGTTTTCCTTCTCCTAGATGAGCTGTCAACCACAGCTGATGAGCCCCATCTGCCCGAAGCGACTGGCTTTAAGGCACCAGTAACCCACCTTTGCCCCTTCTCTTGTCAGAAGAAACAGTTCCGCCGGGCTTAGTAGGTAGGCCAGACCCGAAGACCAGGAGTTGGACTTGGTTTTCAGAAGTTGTTTGAGACACGTGCCATTGGGAACATTTAATAGGTTGTGGGAGCTTATCTCCATTACCAACCCCAGCTATTACAACCTTAAGGAGCACTGTAGGCCACCGTAATATTGAGTGTGCTGCATATAGGCCGGCTGTTGAAGACTCAACTATGACAAAGCAACAAGCTGTTGGAATACAGCTCAAGTGTAATGATTGATAAAGAATTCCTGATCCCTTTGGGTGGGGGGGGGTGGGTTACCGTTGATGCTTCTGCTGCTGCTTGTGCTGGGGAGGGGGGGCTTTGGGGTTCTAATGTTGCTATAATTCATTCTATGGGGTTTCTTGTTTCGTGGATATCTGTGGAGAGTAAAAATTTCATGTTGTATACAGTATGCATTCTCTGATATTAAATTGATCCATTTCAATCCAAAAGCGTAACGCTTTACAGCGGCAGCTGTAAGATCGAGGTTCAACTCCTGCAGTTATCTGAAAGGAGTTTGTATGACTGCTTGGGTTTCCTCCCGCATTCCAAAGACGTGTGGTTAGGGTTAGTGAGTTGTGGGCATGCCACGCTGAGCTGGGAGCATGGCAACACGTGCAGGCTGCCCCTAGCAGCTTTCTTCACAATTGCACTTACGTGCTGGGCACAGGACGCAAATAGTAACACCATGGAATTTAAAGTTGCTGACTCTCTCCGCCTCTGATCCCCCAATTAGGACTGGCTTATGGACCTCTGGTTTCCCTCTCCTGAAGTTTACAATCATTTCCTTGGTCATGCTGGCATTGAGTGAGAGGTTGTTGTTATAAGATCATAAGATATAGGAGCAGAAGTAGGCTGTTTGGCCCATCGAGTCTGCTCCGCCATTTCATCAAGACTAATCAATTTTTTCCTCTCAGCCCCAATCTCCTGCCTTCTCCCCATATCCCATCAAGAATCTATCAACCTCTGCCTTAAATATTTGTAAAGACTTGACCTCCACAGCCACCTCTGGCCACAAATTCCACAAATTCACCACACTCCAGCTAAAGAAATTACTCCTCATCTCCATTCTATAAGGACGCTCCTCTATTCTAAGACTGTGTCCTCTGGGCCTCAACTCACACCATAGGAAACATCCTCTCCACATCCACTCTATCAAGGTCTTTCAGCATTCGATGGATTTCAATAAGGTCATCCCTCGTTCTTCAGGATTCTAGTGAATAGAGGCCCAGAGCCATCAAATGCTCCACATGTGACAAGCCTTTCTATCCTGGAATCATTCTTGTGAACCTCCTTTGAACCCTCTCCAATGTCAGCAACTGCTTTCTTAGATAAGGGGCCTGAAACTGTTCATGTTACACCAAGTGTGGCGTCACCAGTGTTTTATAAACCCTTAACATTACATCCTTGCTTTTGTGACGCAATTCAGCCAAATTTTTAATCTCCTCTTACTCCAAGAGTTTGGTGGTTTGTCACAGTTGAAGAAAAATGAAGTGCTTTCTGTTTTCATAATAAAAAGAATATTTTAGCTGTTATACAGTCAAATAATGGTGTGTTAATATTCTAAAGCTTTGCGTCTGATTCCCCTAGCTCATGTTTCTCAGAATTGGCACCCGTGTGCGCTGTTGTGGGTGGAGTGCTCAGCCAGGAAATTGTAAAGGTACGTTGGTCTGTAAACTACTCGTCAAAAAGCAATTAACAGATTCGGGACTCGGGTGGTGCCAGGTACAGACACATGTGGTCACTATTGTTGTATACAGGTGTACTTCATGGGGACGGGGATAGAAAGGGGGTGGAGGTGGGGAAGGTCACGTGGGGCACAAACAGAATTGAATTCCTGTCTGTTTCTCTGCTATACACCAAAGAAGAGGTCCTCTCACATCCCTGGCTTTCTCTCTTCAAATGCTTAAAGCCTACCATACTAGCTGTATACTTCCCCACAATATATGCTGCCTGCTAGAATCATAGGATCATACGTTTTATTCAGCCCAACTCATCCATGCTGACCATTGGAAATCCTTCCTTTTCTTTCTTTTTAAATCTTTTTATTAGTTTTCAAAATTATAAACAAAATAATAATGTTGATACAAAGAGATTGGAATAGTCTTATTATTAATAAACATTACACAGGTATAATAGACTTCCAAACTCATGATGTAATTAATCATACAGAAAAAAAGAAATAAAAAGAAAAAAACATATATACAAAGAAACCCCCCCCCCCAAAAAAAGGAAAAAAAAGAACTAAATACTAAACCCAAAAAAAGCAAACAGAACAACAGGGCTAGACCAATATCTTAAATCGAACACGTTCAGTAATGTCGTCAACTCCGCTCCTCTATTTGTATAATTTAAGTTAATAAGGAAGATTCGGAAAGGTCAAATTACATCATATGAAAATGTTTAATAAATGGTTTCCAAGTTTCTTCAAATTTAACCGAAGGATCAAAAATATCTCTTCTAATTTTTTCTAAATTTAAACATAATATAGTTTGAGAAAACCATTGGAATGTAGGAGGAGGACTGGTCTCCTTCCGGTTCAATAAAATAGATCTTCTGGCCATTAAAGTAACAAATGCAATCGTCCCATAGGCTGAAGAAGACAAAGATCTATGTTCTACCATTGGCAATCCAGGAAATCCTTCCTTATTAGTCCCATCACCCAATACTTGATCCATTACCCTCTACATTTTTTTTAGTTTAGAGATACAGCTCGCTCAGCCTATCCTCACGAGACATGCTCTCTAATTCAGGCACCATCCTGGTAAATCTCTTCTGCACCCTCTCTAAAGCTTCCATGTCCTCCCTATAATGAGGTGACCGGAACTGAACACAGTGTTGCAAGTGTGAGCTGTGGAGTTCGGAATAGCACCTTCGGGTGGGGGGGGGGCTGGTTACGGCAGGTATGCAAGGCCAGCTTTCTGCTCTCTCCGCTCTGCCACCGAGAACGGCTCATGGTGAATGTGTGTTCTTTACAGGCCTTGTCTCAGCGAGACCCACCTCACAACAACTTCTTCTTCTTCGATGGACTCAAAAGTAATGGAATTGTGGACTGCATCGGGCCCAAATAAGGAAAATTGAGGAAGATCGGACATTTTTAGGGTGTCATAGACACACAGTCTTCGCAGCCAATAACCAGAATATCCAGCAAACAGCAATATGTCAAACTCCCAAGCAAAGTTACCATTAAAAAACAAAGTGAAATAGTTTGGACAAATTGAACACAGACACAATTCTAAAGCTGTGCTGAGTGATCTCCGAATTGCAAATAAATGAGGTTCCTTCCACATGCAGTGAAATAGCTGCCATTCTGTGTCCAAAGTAAATCAGGTTCTATCCATTTTGTGTTGTTCTTGTTCCCTCAAATTGCTTTGATTCAGACTTCAGTATCAGGCGATGCTGTAAGCAGATGTATTCTTATGCAGCCCCCCAACATCCACCAACCAACACGTGACATCCAACCCACAGCCCTGAAATTATAATGCACTGACAAGCCACACACTGAAAGATTAATAGCTCAATCACCATTCAAGCTGGAGACCAATCAGAATGTCTTTGGTTAATTAATACTCACACATCAATGCCAGTTACACCACTGGCGTTTAGGGCAACAATGAAGGTTCTCCGTCTCTGGCAGTGTTCAGGGGTTCCTTCATCAGGTCAGTAGTTTCCTCTTGGTTTTCATCACTGTCAGCCAGGAAAGTCCCAGGTGGAGGCTCAGGGATACTGTCACACTCAGATGTAAGAGGATTCTTCATTGCCGTTTCCGTAACAATTTTATCTGGTAGCCCTGAGCTGAATCCTGGAGGACCGGTGGGCCACGCTTAGCCTGGCCTGTTTGGCATGGGTGACCCTACCAAGAGCCAAAGCATGAAGCCCAGACTCCAACTAGCGTAGCTCTCCAGGTCGTTGGGCCCGCAAGCCTCCAAACTGTGACAAGGTTGTGGTCCTCCTTGAGGAGGTTGATTAATATTGAGCTGTAGAATCACTCCACATCTCACCTTTTGCCTTTCCCACTCCTCTGCAGTGTCTGCATTCTTTCCTGGACCATGCTCCACTCCCTGGCATTTGGCTGTTTTTTTTCTTAATTAATTACCTGCTCTAAAGATCAGGAATGTGAAGGTTGCCAGTCCCTGTGTCATTCCTCAGGCTCCAAGAAACCAGTGAGCAAGAAATCAGTTGGGGGGTGTGAGGGTCCAATGGACCTCAACTCTCGAGAGTGCCATTTTCCATCAGTAATTAGTGTTAGATGCAACTTGTTCAGCCTTGCATTCCACTTCATAGCCAGGTTGTTGGTTCAAGTGCCATTCCAGAGACCCAACCACAAATATATAGACTGCATTCTCAGGGTGGTCATAAAGTCATAGAGCACAACAGTCCAGAAACAGGTCCTTCTCCCCATCTAGTCTGTACTGAACTGTTATTCTGCCTAGTCTGATTGACCTGTACCTGGACCATAGCCTTCCATACCCCTTCCATCCATGTACCTATCCAAACCTATCTTAAATCGAACCTGCATCCACCACTTTGACTGCACACAAAATGCTGGAGGAACTAGTCCTGAAGAAGGGCCTCAGCCTGAAATGTTGACTGTTTATTGATTTCCATAGATGCTGCCTGACCTGCTGAGTTTCTCCAGCATTTTATGAGTGTTGCTTTGAATTTACAGCATCTGCAGACTTCCTCATGTTCTATACAACTTCAACATAACATCCCAACTGCTGTACTTAATATTTTGACTAATGAATGCCATATCTATCTTTGATACTACTTTCCAAAGATTATGGATCTGTATTCCCAGATATTTCTGTTCCACCAAACTCCTCGGAGCCCTACCGTTCTTTGTGTAAGTCCTACCCTGGTTGGTACTTCCAAAGTGCGACACCTCACACTGGTGTGTACTGTGCTGAGGGAGTGCTGCACTGTTGGCTTTTCTGATGTTTATTTATTGTACGTTTAAAAAATTCCATGGTTACTGTTTCAAAGAAAAAGTTAGAGTTTTCCTCGATATTGTGGAAGCTTGCTACATGTCAACTGGCTGCTTCCTATATTACGGTTAATGCATTGGGACTTTCTGAACGAGACATGATATTTGTGATAAAAATTCAAGGCAGTCTTTTTCATCGTCATTCCACTGAACAAGGATCAGCAGTTCTGTCGTTTAAGCTATGGAAAGCATAGGTTTGAAATGGTCGAGAATTGGAGAAATGTAGATATTTCCATGGTGCTGGAAGAGGTTAGAGACAGTGAGTGAGAAGGTAGTGGATGTTTTGGAGACAAGGAACATGAGTTAATGGATAAGTAATCCGCCAAATGATGATATGGTCATGGTACATCTGGTTTCCATAAGACCATAAGACAAGAGCAGAATTAGTCTGTTCAACCCATCGAGTCTGTCTGCCATTCCATCATGGTTGGTTTATTATCCCTCTCATCTCCATTCTCCTGCCTCCTCTCCATAACTTTTCACGCCCTAACTAATCAAGAACCTATCAACCTCTGTCTTAAATACACCAAATGACTGGGCCTCCACAGCTGCCCGTGACAATGAATTCCACAGCTTCACAACCACAAGGCTAAAGAAATTCCTCCTCATCTATGTTCTAAATGGATGTCCCTCTATTTTGAGGCTGTGGCCTCTGGTCTTAGACTTCCCCACCAAAGGAAACATCCGCTTCGCATCCACTCTAGGCCTTTCAGCATTCAATATGTTTCAATGAGAACCCCCCCCTCCCATTCTTCTAAATTCCAGCGAGTATAGGCCCAGAGCCTTCAGTTGCTGGTCATATGATAACTTTCATTTCCAGAATCGTTCTTGCAAACCTCCTCTGAACCCTCTCCAATGTCAACACATCCTTTCTAAAATAAAGTGCCCAAAACTGTTCACAATGCTCCCAAGAGAGTCCTCTCCAGTGCCTTATAAAGCCTCAAAATTACATCCTTGCTTTTATATTCTAGTCCTCTCAAAATTAATACTAACAATGCATTCACCTTGCTCAAAACTGACTCAGCCTACAAATTTACCTCTAGGGACTCCTGCACGAACACTCCCAAATTCCTATGCACCTCAGCTTTTTTTAATTTTCTCCCCATTTAGAAAATAGTTCGTGCTTTTGTTCCTTCTACCAAAGTGCATGATCATGCACTTCCCAACACATATTCCATCTGCCACCTCTTTGCCCATTCTTCTAATCTGTCTTAAGTCCTTCTGCAGCCTCTCTGCTTCCTCAACACTAACTGTCCCTCCACCAATCTTTGTATTGTCTGCAAATTATGCAACAAAGCCATCAATTCTGTCATCCAAATGGTTGTCGTACAGGGTAAAAAGGATCGGTTCTGACACAGGCCCCTGCGGAACACCACCAGTCACTGGCAGCCAGCCAGGAAAGCATTCTTCACAAGGCGATACCAGCTGTAGAGCAAGAGCCACGGAC
Organism: Mobula hypostoma; assembly: GCF_963921235.1. Lineage (NCBI taxonomy): Eukaryota > Metazoa > Chordata > Chondrichthyes > Myliobatiformes > Myliobatidae > Mobula > Mobula hypostoma. Next base: position 7,544,228 of record NC_086108.1, on the reverse strand, counting down.
TTTGCAGGGAAGAGAGTTATCCGTAGTTTCTGGCAAAACTACATTCCTTTGGTCTCGGTGAATGGATTGGATTTTCAGGGGCAGTTCAGGAAATTCTTCCTCTGCTGACCTGATTGAATTCAGGATTCTGCAATATATGGGTGCAAGGCGTAGGATTGGAATTCAGATAAATAGTACTAACACAGTGAATGAGAAGTGAGAAGCAGAATCATGCTTTCCCAGTGTAAGTTTGTTAATTCAGGGATGCATTCGCCTTGGGAAATCCCAATGGAGATAAGAGACTGGCGGGAATTAGGGCCGGCATGTTTCTTTGCTGCTAAAACAACTTTGAGCTTCAGTACCAGACAAACAGTTACGTAATTATCATTGAACAAGCGGTGTGCGATTTCAAAAGAACTCTGTGTCACTCACTCCAGTTATCTCTGATATTCCTGTCAAAACCTGGCTGAAATAATTTCAGCATAAATAGTGCTTCACCGTGTGATCATATGGTTATTTGGTGCCAATGCCACACAATGGTTGAATTATTTTGTTACTTATTTTTAAAAAGAGAAATCTTGGAAATTATCTCATTCTGGGATACAACAGTGAACATCATCCCAGCTATCTTTATAGCTGCATTAAACTTCAATTTAAAGAGAGATTCTCTAAGAACATTGTATTAGACTTTTTCCCAATAGCATAATTCTCAGGCAAAGTTAAAAGTAAATGTTTTATCAGAGTACATATATATCACCACATACAACCCTGAGATTCATTTCCCTGTGGGCATACACAGCAAATCTATAGAATAGTAACTATAACAGGATCAATGAAAGATCAACCACAGTGCAGAAGACAACAAACTGTACAAATGCAGATAGCAATAAATAATGAAAACATGAGATAATAATGTAAAGAATCCTTAAAGTGAGATCTTTGGTTGTGGGAACATCTCAATGGATGGGCAAGTGAACATCTCAATATTTGAGTGTAGTTATCCCCTTTTGTTCAAGAGCCAGGTGGTTGAGGGGCAGTAACTGTTCCTGAATCTGGTAGTGTGAGTCCTGAGGCTCTTGTACCTTCTACCTAATGGCAGCAGTCAGAAGAGAGCATGGCCTTGGGTGGTAAGCAGCTCTGATGATGGATGTTGCCCTCCTACGACAGGCGGACAGGCGTTCCCAATCTTTTTTATGCCATGGACTCCTTCTATCAACTGAGGAATAGAGCGAACGTTTCAGGCTGAGACCCTTCATGAAGACGGGAAAATTAGGGGGAAGAAGTTGGGGTCGGGGAAGGAGTGCAAGCTGGCTGGTGAGACCAGGTGACAGGGGGAGGTGGGTGGGCTGATGTTGTGAGAAGCTGAGAGATGATAGGTGGATGAGATAAAGGGCTGGAGACAAGGAATCTGACAGGAAAGGAGAGTGGACCATGAGAGAGGGCGAAGGAGAAGGGGACCAGACGGAAGTGATCAGGCGAGGAGAGGAACCAGAGTGGGCAATGGAAGAAGGGAGAAGGGGGAGCAGTGTTTGTAAGTTCCCATTTATTCATTTCACTGGTTGCTAAATACAGAGTTTACATTCTTTCTCTTTGGATCCGGAAAATGCACAGAACCATTATAAGGAAATGTTATGTTACAGTGACTGTCTTCCACAGATGAACACGAAAAGGTTTTTCCCAAAATGATGCTCTGTTCAAACCCTAAGCATTATTCCTTCAATCTAATTTTTTAATTCAATTATAATCTTTCGCAGACTCGACTAAATTTTACTGAGTTTCTTAAAAGTTTTGTAATTTTGCAGGGCAAGTGTTGGTTCTAGAAATAAAGTTGACCTTTTTGTTAAAAAGCACCTTGTCTGTATTTGGTTGAACAACAAGGTTGGGTCATGCAACACACACAAAAAATGCTGGTGAACGCAGCAGGCCAGGCAGCATCTCCAAGAAGAGGTACAGTCGACATTTCGGGCCGAGACCCTTCATCAGGACTAACTGAAAGAAGAGATAGTAAGAGATTTGAGAGGGGGAGGGGGAGATCCGAAATGACAGAAGACAGGAGGGGGGAGGGATGGAGCTAAGAGCTGGAAAGTTGATTGGCAAAAGGGATACCAGCCTGGAGAAGGGAGAGGATCATGGGACAGGAGGCCTCGGGAGAAAGAAAGGTAGGGTCATGCTGGGGTGACTATCTGTGCTTAGCTCACCTTATCCTTCCCTTAGTGATTTCAAGAGAGTTTGTGCAGAAAATCAGTCCAACTCAACCAAGACAAAGCCTATCAAGCTCGCAATGAGAAGAAAGTGAAGCAAAATGGAGAATTATTAAACTACGATAATCACAAGTGGCTGTGGTCTCTCCTCCTTCCCTCTTACTCATCATTCCCTCTCCTCTCCTATCAGATTCCACCTACTTTAGCTATTTAATCATGTGTTTCCCTTACAATCGACTTGCTGCTTGGATCTCAGTGTTAAAAAGTAAGAAATTCAAAATTGAAATTGAATTTATTATCCAAGTACAAATTGGAGGCTCTCCATTGGTCAGGGTTAACCATGGATATCATGTCCTAGCTGTCTACGATATGCAAGCCCAGGCAATACCATATAGTCATAGTCATACTTTATTGATCCCGGGGAAATTGGTTTTCGTTATAGTTGCACCATAAATAATTAAATATTAATCGAACCATAAATAGCTAAATAGTAATATGTAAATTATGCCAGGAAATAAGTCCAGGACCAGCCTATAGGCTCAGGGTGTCTGACCCTCCAAGGGAGGAGTTGTAAAGTTTGATGGCTACAGGCAGGAATGACTTCCTATGATGCTCTGTGTTGCATCTCGGTGGAATGAGTCTCTGGCTGAATGTACTCCTGTGTCCAACCAGTACATTATGTAGTGGATGGGAGACATTGTCCAAGATGGCATGCAACTTAGCATCCTCTTTTCAGACACCACCGTGAGAGAGTCCAGTTCCATCCCCACAACATCACTGGCCTTACGGATGAGTTTGTTGACTCTATTGGTGTCTGCTACCCTCAGCCTGCTGCCCCAGCACACAACAGCAAACATGATAGCACTGGCCACCACAGACTCGTAGAACATCCTCAGCATCATCCAGCAGATGTTAAAGGACCTCAGTCTCCTCAGGAAATAGAGAGGGCTCTGACCCTTCTTGTAGACAGCCTCAGTGTTCTTTGACCAGTCCAGTTTATTGTCAATTCGTATCCCCAGGTATTTGTAATCCTCCACCATGTCCACACTGACCTCCGGATGGAAACAGGGGTCACCAGTCCCTTAGCTCTCCTCAGGCCTACCACCAGCTCCTTAGTCTTTTTCACATTAAGCTACAGATAATTCTGCTCACACCATGTGACAAAGTTTCCTACCGTAGCCCTGTACTCAACCTCATCTCCCTTGCTGATGCATCCAACTGTGGCAGAGTCATCCGAAAACTTCTGAAGATGACAAGACTCTGTGCAGTAGTTGAAGTCCGAGGTGTAAATGGTGAAGAGAAAGGGAGACAAGACAGTCCCCTGTGGAGCTGTTGCCCATGTAGCAAGCTCCCCCTCTCCACAGAGCTGATGAATCCAAAGGAATGGCATGGACCGATGCAGTTTGGCATCAGTAGGAGTTGCCAGTCAGCATTAAACTCAAGGTAGGACTGCCTGAGGGATGCCAGCTCCAGAATTTTCCTCGGGGTTTACTCCCGAAGCCTTCCCCATAAGTGGGTATAGCCAGAAGCTTAAGATCAGAGTTTTCCTCCTCCTAGGTGAGCTGCCCAGAAAATGTAGTTATTGAGATACAGCATGGCCTACCGCCCAGCATTCCCTTACAGGCAGCAGCAGGAATTGAACCCAGGTCGCCCATACTGTAAAGCGTGCTAACCAGTACGCTACTGTGCCACCATGATGTATGTATATCACATCATATACTACCTTGAGATTCATTTTCCTGTGTGTAATTACAGGAGAGAAAAGAAATACAACAGAATTTATGAAAACCTATAAATACCAAAGCGACAACTGGGAGCAGTATTGTATGTACTGCTCCATTCAGTAAGACTATGGCTGATCTAATCTAATCTATGCCTCAGGCTATTTTCCTTCTTGTCTATCACAACCCCATGGAATAATAATGTGTGCCAGCCCGAATGCAAACAGAGGCTCAGCTTCCGAAGTTCTCTGGGGATAAAGAAATGCAAACATTAGCAGCTGGCTGAGAGAAATAGTTCCTCTTGTCCAATGCCAACATAGCCTGCCCACAACTTACTAACCCGAGCCCGTACATCTTTTGAATGTGGGAGGAAACTGGAGCACCTGGAGGAAACCTATGCGGTCACAGGGGAAATGTACAAACTCCTTACAGACATCACTGGCTCTGTAAGCCATTATGCTTACCGCTACACCAGACCCCTTTCATCTCTCCACCATTCCCCCCCCACCCCCATCCAGACCATCTTCTTTTCCCACATTTACCATCAGGAGGGAAATACAGGAGTCTTAGGTTCAGGAACAGTTATTATCCCACAACCATCAGGCTCCTGAACCAGTGTGGATAACTTCACTCACCACAATGAGCCTCAGGTCCCACACCACCAGGTTCAGGAACAGTTATTACCCCACAACCATCAGGCTCCTGAACCAGTGTGGATAACTTCACTCACCACAATGAGCCTCAGGTCCCACACCACCAGGTTCAGGAACAGTTATTACCCCACAACCATCAGGCTCCTGAACCAGTGTGGATAACTTCACTACTGACTCCACAACCAATCAACTCATGATCAAGGATTCTACTAGTTAGTGTTAGTTATTGACATTCTTACTATTTATCCTTTTGTTTTCTTTTGCATATTGGTTGTAAAAATCTTAGGCACATATATATAGCCTAGGGTGGCTAAGACTTTTGCAAAGTCCTGTAGCAATTTTACATATTGCACTGTACTGCTGCAAAAAAAAACTAAATTCATGACATATGTGAGTGATGATAAATCTGATTCTGATATGGGTCTCTGTTGTGGAGTGAGAGTGGAAACCGTGCATGGAGTGATCAGTTTTTAAATTGGGTCAGTTGCATACATTCGTGTTCAAAAAGCAGTGATTTTTGTCACATAATTTGTGAGAAATAAGCGATAAGACAATTCCGAACTGTTTTGCTCATTCAGGTTTGGAGAAGCAAGAAATAGCCAGGAGTGAAAACGAAATGATTTCACTACTTCAAAAAGTTCAGAAATACAAGAATTTGAAGGTATCGACAATCATCCTGAACGTTACAATGCAAAGGAGGATTTGGAGAATGCAATTATCAAAAGCATTGTATGAAGGCAGTCTATATCTACACTGTTTCAGTCAATTAAAAGAATCAACCACTGCCTTAAATATATGTAAAGACTTGGCCTCCACAGCTGTCTGGGGCCAATGAATTCCCAGATTCACCACTCGCTGGCTAAAGAAATTCCTCCTCCTCTCCATTCTAAGAGGATGCACCTCTATTCTGAGGCTGTGTCCTCTAGTCCCAAACTCTCCCAGCAGAGGAAGCATCCTTTCCACATCCACTCTATCAAAGCCTTTCAACATTCATTAGGATTCAATTAGGTCACCCCCCTCATTCTTCTGAATTGCAGTGAGTACAGGCCCAGAGCCATCAAACACTCTTCATATGACAAGCCATTCGATCCTGGATCATTTTCATGAACCTCCTTCGAACCCTCTCCAATGTCAGCACATCCTTTTCAAGATAAGGGGCTAAAAACTGCTCACAATACTCCAAGTGAGGCCTCACCAGTGCCTTATAAAGCCTCAACATTACATCCTCTGAGAATATCTATTAGGAACTAATATACAGTATTGGTAGTGTTCTAATTGGTTCTGTATTTCATTCACTCAGTTAAATGGTGGTTTGTCTTTTTTCAAATACCTTTTTAACTATTTCCATGAGACTTAAGCTAATTGGACAGCTGCCTAATTGAGCCAAAATGTACTGGTCCCAATTAACCGGAATCCACAGTATGTATATCTTCTATATATATATATATATATATAAAACAGGTGGCGTGTAGTGAGATAGTATTCATGGACCATTCAGAAATCTGATGGCAGAGAGGAAGAATCCGTTCATAAAACATTGAGTGTGTGTCTTCAGGCTGCTGTATCTCCTCCCTGATGACGGGAATGAGAAAATGGTATGTCCAAGGTGAAAAGGGTCATTAATGAGGTTGCCGCTTTTTTAAGGCAATGCCGTTTGAAGGTGTCCTCGCTGCTGCGGAGGCTGGCGCCCGTGATGGAGCTGGCTGAGTTTACAACCCTCTGCAGCTTTTCCCAGTCCCGTGCGTGGCCCATCCATGCCAGACAGCGATGCAACCATTTAGAATGCTGTCTGCGGTACTTCTGTAGAACTTTTCTAAACATGGCAAATCTCTTCAAGCTCCCAATGGAATATAGCCACTGACATGCCCTCTTCATAATTATCCTCTGAGATACTGACAGCCAAAATTTGAAGCTGCTCACTGGAGTCACCTCGATGAGGACTGGGGTCCGTTCCCCCGACTTCCCCTCCCTGAAGCCCACATCAATTCCTAGGTCTTACCGACGTTGAATGCAAGGTTGTTGTAGCGACACCACTCAACCAGCTGATCTAGCTCACTCATGGGCACCTCCTCAAAAAAAGTTCAAAGTACAAAGTATGTACTGTATATGTCACACTAACCTGAGATTCATTTTCTTGGAGGCATTCACAGTTGAACAAAGAAATGCAATAGAGTCAAGGAAAGACCGACAGGCAAGCAATGCGCAAAAGGAGGCAAACTACATATATACAATCAATCAATCAATGTGTACATACACTAATGCATAACACTGAGAACAGGATTTGTAGAGTCCTTGAAAGTGAGACCATAGGTTGTGCAATCAGTTCATCGTGATGGTGAATCAGAATCAGGTTTCATATCACATGCATATGTTATGAAATTTGTTGTTTTGCAGCAGCAGTACAGTGTAATGCATAATGATTTTTAAACTACAAGTTACGGTAAGAATAAATGTACATGTATTTATTAAACATAGAGTGGGCCCATTGGACCACACAGCCCCAGCAACCCCTATCAAACCCGATTAACCCCAGCATAATCACAACCCCGGCAACCCCTATCAAACCCGATTAACCCCAGCATAATCACAGCCCCGGCAACCCCTGTCAAACCCGATTAACCCCGGCATAATCACAGGACAATTTACAATGACCAGTTATCCTTCCTAGTCCGTCATTGGACTGTGGGAGGAAATCAGAGCACCCGGGGGGAAATTCCCACATATTCCACAGGGAGGACATACAGAGACTCGTTACAGAAGGTAAACCGGAATTGAACTCCGAACGGCGGAACACCCGAGCTGTAATGGCATCACACTAATCGCTACGCTACTGTGGTACCCCTATGTATATCCAGTGACGGGTCAGGTCTCTCGGCTGAGTGCTACTGGTACCATGTAACCCAGTACTACCTGTCGCATGGTCGGGTGGTCGGCCACTAAACCGGCTCCCCCACCAGGCTTGCCTGGTGAGGAGGGTGGCTAGACACCCCGCAGGACGAGAAACAAGACCTGTCAAAGGGCGGATGAACCCTCTCGTAGGGTCAACGGCCATCTACCAAACACGTGCCGTGAAGCACGGAAAGGGCATCCCTTGCATTGAAGCTTGGTCTGGCCATTCACTGCAACAGAACCTCTCCCAGCCGTCTTGGACCCCACCATGCCGCTGGATCCGGGAGGGGATGTCGAGAGGGTGGGTCTGGACCTGTGCAACCCCCTACCCACCGAAAATCCACTCACGCACACGCTGTTCCTTTCTGAGGAGTGGGGTACCACCCCACTGACTGACTGAAAGGAACCATCATCATCCTATGGGACGGATAGCCAGAGAGAGAGGGGATATATACCCATATATGTGAAATTAAGTAAGTATGCAGAAAGAAAGCAAGAACTAGTGAGGTAGCTTACATGGGATTACTGTATTGTCCATTCAGAAATCTGATGGCAGAGGGGAAGAAGCTGTTCCTGATTGTGTGTCTTCAGGCTCCTGTACCAGGTGATGGGTGTCCTTAATAGTGGGCGCCACCTTTTTGTGAGACATGGCCTTTCGAAGATGCTGGGGAGGCTAGTGACCATGACGGAGCCAGCTGAGTTTGCAACTTCACGCAGCTTTT